>NC_069501.1:622017146-622253846 GCF_027579735.1 Bombina bombina
CAAAGCCTGACAAAAAGCCTGGACGTCAGGAACTTCTGACAGACGTTTGTGTAACAGAATGGACAGAGCTGAGATCTGTCCCTTTAATGAACTAGCAGATAAACCCTTTTCTAAACCTTCTTGTAGAAAAGACAATATCCTAGGAATCCTAACCTTACTCCAAGAGTAACCTTTGGATTCACACCAATATAGGTATTTACGCCATATCTTATGGTAAATCTTTCTGGTAACAGGTTTCCTAGCCTGTATTAAGGTATCAATAACTGACTCAGAAAATCCACGTCTTGATAAAATCAAGCGTTCAATTTCCAAGCAGTCAGCTTCAGAGAAGTTAGATTTTGATGTTTGAAGGGACCCTGTATCAGAAGGTCCTGTTTCAGAGGTAGAGACCAAGGTGGACAGGATGACATGTCCACCAGGTCTGCATACCAAGTCCTGCGTGGCCACGCAGGTGCTATTAGAATCACTGATGCTCTCTCTTGTTTGATTCTGGCAATCAATCGAGGAAGCAACGGGAAGGGTGGAAACACGTAAGCCATCCTGAAGTCCCAAGGTGCTGTCAGAGCATCTATCAGGACTGCTCCTGGATCCCTGGATCTGGACCCGTAACAAGGAAGCTTGGCGTTCTGTCGAGACGCCATGAGATCTATCTCTGGTTTGCCCCAACGTCGAAGTATTTGGGCAAAGACCTCCGGATGAAGTTCCCACTCCCCCGGATGAAAAGTCTGACGACTTAAGAAATCCGCCTCCCAGTTCTCCACTCCCGGGATGTGGATTGCTGACAGGTGGCAAGAGTGAGACTCTGCCCAGCAAATTATCTTTGACACTTCCATCATAGCTAGGGAGCTTCTTGTCCCTCCCTGATGGTTGATGTAAGCTACAGTCGTGATGTTGTCCGACTGAAACCTGATGAACCCCCGAGTTGTCAACTGGGGCCAAGCCAGGAGGGCATTGAGAACTGCTCTCAATTCCAGAATGTTTATTGGCAGGAGACTCTCCTCCTGACTCCATTGTCCCTGAGCCTTCAGAGAATTCCAGACGGCACCCCAACCTAGAAGGCTGGCGTCTGTTGTTACAATTGTCCAGTCTGGTCTGCTGAATGGCATCCCCCTGGACAGATGTGGCCGAGAAAGCCACCATAGAAGAGAATTTCTGGTCTCTTGATCCAGATTCAGAGAAGGGGATAAGTCTGAGTAATCCCCATTCCACTGACTTAGCATGCACAGTTGCAGTGGTCTGAGGTGTAAGCGTGCAAAGGGTACTATGTCCATTGCCGCTACCATTAAGCCGATTACCTCCATGCATTGAGCCACTGACGGGTGTTGAATGGAATGAAGGGTGCGGCAAGCACTTTGAAGTCTTGTTAGCCTGTCCTCTGTCAGGTAAATCTTCATTTCTACAGAATCTATAAGAGTCCCCAGGAAGGGAACTCTTGTGAGTGGAACGAGTGAACTTTTCTTTTCGTTCACCTTCCATCCATGTGACCTTAGAAATGCCAGCACTAACTCTGTATGAGACTTGGCAGTTTGAAAGCTTGAAGCTTGTATCAGAATGTCGTCTAGGTATGGAGCTACCGAGATTCCCCGCGGTCTTAGTACCGCCAGAAGAGCACCCAGAACCTTTGTGAAGATTCTTGGAGCTGTAGCCAATCCGAATGGAAGAGCCACAAACTGGTAATGCCTGTCTAGGAAGGCAAACCTTAGGTACCGATAATGATCTTTGTGAATCGGTATGTGAAGGTAAGCATCTTTTAAATCTACAGTGGTCATGTATTGACCCTCTTGGATCATAGGTAAAATTGTCCGAATAGTCTCCATCTTGAACGATGGAACTCTTAGGAATTTGTTTAGGATCTTTAAGTCCAGGATTGGTCTGAAAGTTCCCTCTTTTTTGGGAACCACAAACAGATTTGAGTAAAACCCCTGTCCCTGTACTGATCGTGGAACTGGATGGATTACTCCCATTAACAAGAGCTCTTGTACGCAGCGTAGAAACGCCTCTTTCTTTGTCTGGATTGTTGACAATCTTGACAGATGAAATCTCTCTCTTGGAGGAGAGTATTTGAAGTCCAGAAGGTATCCCTGAGATATTATCTCTAGCGCCCAGGGATCCTGAACATCTCTTGCCCAAGCCTGGGCGAAGAGAGAAAGTCTGCCCCCCACTAGATCCGATCCCGGATCGGGGGCCCTCAATTCATGCTGTTTTAGGGGCAGCAGCAGGTTTCCTAGTCTGCTTGCCCTTGTTCCAGGACTGGTTAGGTTTCCAGCCTTGTCTGTAGCGAGCAACAGCTCCTTCCTGTTTTGGTGCAGAGGCAGTTGATGCTGCTCCTGCTTTGAAATTACGAAAGGAACGAAAATTAGACTGTCTAGTCTTGGCTTTGGCTTTGTCCTGAGGCAGGGCATGGCCTTTACCTCCTGTAATGTCAGCGATAATCTCTTTCAACCCGGGCCCGAATAAGGTCTGCCCTTTGAAAGGTATATTAAGCAATTTAGACTTAGAAGTAACATCAGCTGACCAGGATTTTAGCCACAGCGCCCTGCGTGCCTGAATGGCGAATCCTGAATTCTTCGCCGTAAGTTTAGTAAGATGTACTACGGCCTCCGAAATGAATGAATTAGATAGTTTAAGGACTCTAAGCCTGTCCGTAATGTCGTCCAGAGTAGCTGAACCAATGTTCTCTTCCAGAGACTCAATCCAGAATGCCGCTGCAGCCGTGATCGGCGCAATGCATGCAAGGGGTTGCAATATAAAACCTTGTTGAACAAACATTTTCTTAAGGTAACCCTCTAACTTTTTATCCATTGGATCTGAAAAAGCACAGCTATCCTCCACCGGGATAGTGGTACGCTTAGCTAAGGTAGAAACTGCTCCCTCCACCTTAGGGACCGTTTGCCATAAGTCCCTTGTGGTGGCGTCTATTGGAAACATTTTTCTAAATATCGGAGGGGGTGAGAACGGCACCGGGTCTATCCCACTCCTTAGTAACAATTTCAGTAAGTCTCTTAGGTATAGGAAAAACCTCAGTACTCGTCGGTACCGCAAAATATTTATCCAACCTACACATTTTCTCTGGTATTGCAACTGTGTTACAATCATTCAGAGCCGCTAACACCTCCCCTAGTAATACACGGAGGTTTTCCAGTTTAAATTAAAAATTTGAAATATCTGAATCCAGTCTGTTTGGATCAGAACCGTCACCCACAGAATGAAGTTCTCCGTCCTCATGTTCTGCCACCTGTGACGCAGTGTCTGACATGGCCCTAATATTATCAGCGCACTCTGTTCTCACCCCAGAGTGATCACGCTTACCTCTTAGTTCTGGTAATTTAGCCAAAACCTCAGTCATAACAGTAGCCATATCCTGTAATGTGATTTGTAATGGCCGCCCAGATGTACTTGGCGCTACAATATCACGCACCTCCCTCTGAGCGGGAGATGTAGGTACTGACACGTGAGGCGAGTTAGTCGGCATAACTCTCCCCTCGTTGTTTGGTGAAATTTGTTCAATTTGTACAGATTGACTTTTATTTAAAGTAGCATCAATACAGTTAGTACATAAATTTCTATTGGGCTCCACTTTGGCATTGCAACAAATGACACAGGTATCATCCTCTGAATCAGACATGTTTAACACACTAGCAAATAAACTTGCAACTTGGAAATACAATTCAATTAGAATAATATTAAAACGTACTGTGCCTTTAAGAAGCACAGAAGATCTATGACAGTTGAAAATTAATAAATTGAAACAGTTATAGCCTCAATCCTTGTAAACAACACAACTTTAGCAAAGGTTTAATCCCATTAGCAAAGATAACAAATTCTGAAAGCAGGAAACAAATTACAGAATAAACGTTTTTTATCTCAGTCAAACTATAATTCTCACAGCTCTGCTGAGAGAAATTACCTCCCTCAAAATAAGTTTTGAAGACCCCTGAGCTCTGTAGAGATGAACCGGATCATGCAGGGAATACAATGAGTTGCTGACTGAAATATTTGATGCATAGTAAAAGCGCCAAAAAACGGCCCCTCCCCCTCACACACAGCAGTGAGGGAGAACAGAAACTGTCAGAAAAACAGATTAAGCAACTGCCAAGTGGAAAAATAGTGCCCAAACATTTATTCACACAGTACCTCAGCAAATGAAAACGATTTTACATTCCAGCAAAAACGTTAAACATAATCTCTAGTTATTAAACAGCTTTATGTATTTCTTACAGTGTAATTCTAGTGAAGTACCATTCCCCAGAATACTGAAGTGTAAAGTATACATACATGACATTATATCGGTATGGCAGGATTTTCTCATCAATTCCATTGTCAGAAAATAAAAACTGCTACATACCTCTATGCAGATTCATCTGCCCGCTGTCCCCTGATCTGAAGTTTACCTCACTCCTCAGATGGCCGAGAACAGCAATATGATCTTAACTACTCCGGCTAAAATCATAGCAAAACTCTGGTAGATTCTTCTTCAAACTCTGCCAGAGAGGTAATAACACACTCCGGTGCTATTTTAAAATAACAAACTTTTGATTGAAGATATAAAACTAAGTATAATCACCATAGTCCTCTCACACATCCTATCTAGTCGTTGGGTGCAAGAGAATGACTGGGAGTGACGTAGAGGGGAGGAGCTATATGCAGCTCTGCTGGGTGAATCCTCTTGCACTTCCTGTTGGGGAGGAGTAATATCCCAGAAGTAATGATGACCCGTGGACTGATCACACTTAACAGAAGAAATATATATATATACATACATACACATATATATATATATATATATATATATATATATATATATATATATAAAAAGAACACTTTGTAAGTAAGTAGCGCACACATAGACTTTAGCAATATAATTTCAAAAGGTACCTGTATACCACTCACTGTCTGGTAACACGCTGGGGAGCAATTGGCTCAGAGTGTATGGAGATCTGCAGCTGTGGAGACTGAGCCGGTCTGTAGTCAGCATCTGAGTAAATAGAATATGTTCCAATGGATTGTCCCCACTTGTAGCGCAAGTGATCAAGTGCACAACTGCACGAAACATGTCTGCATGTGGTTCAGATCACTGACACTGTGTTTTTACATTAAGTGCTTTATTACAGTCGTGTGTAGGCTGTCATGTTTTTACTTTTGATACTACAATAAAGGAAGTTTTACTTTTCTTTGGAGAGAGATTTTTTGCGCTACAAGTGGGGACAATCCATTGGAACATATATATATATATATATATATATACACATACACATTTATATATATATATATATACATACACATATATTTATATATATATATATATATATATATATATATATATATATATATACACATACATACATATTTATATATATATATATATATATATATATATATACATACATACATATATACATATACATACATACATACACACACACTATGCAAAAAAGGCAGCACTCACTGGTCATTTGTAAGTAAAATTTAGCTTTTAATAATACAAAAAGTTAAAATCTTGGGAAAAAACATAATTTATGTAAGAACTTACCTGATAAATTCATTTCTTTCATATTAGCAAGAGTCCATGAGCTAGTGACGTATGGGATATACATTCCTACCAGGAGGGACAAAGTTTCCCAAACCTTAAAATGCCTATAAATACACCCCTCACCACACCCACAATTCAGTTTAACGAATAGCCAAGAAGTGGGGTGATAAGAAAAAAGTGCGAAAGCATATAAAATAAGGAATTGGAATAATTGTGCTTTATACAAAAAAATCAAAACCACCACAAAAAAGGGCGGGCCTCATGGACTCTTGCTAATATGAAAGAAATGAATTTATCAGGTAAGTTCTTACATAAATTATGTTTTCTTTCATGTAATTAGCAAGAGTCCATGAGCTAGTGACGTATGGGATAATGATTACCCAAGATGTGGATCTTTCCACACAAGAGTCACTAGAGAGGGAGGGATCAAATAAAGACAGCCAATTCCTGCTGAAAATAATCCACACCCAGAATAAAATTTTTAATGAAAAAACATAAGCAGAAGATTCAAACTGAAACCACTGCCTGAAGTAGGTTTCTACCAAAAACTGCTTCAGAAGAAGAAAACACATCAAAATGGTAGAATTTAGTAAAAGTATGCAAAGAGGACCAAGTTGCTGTTTTGCAAATCTGATCAACCGAAGCTTCATTCTTAAACGCCCAGGAAGTAGAAACTAACCTAGTAGAATGAGCTGTAATCCTTTGAGGCGGAGTGTTACCCGACTCAACATAGGCATGATGAAATAAAGATTTCAACCAAGATGCCAAAGAAATGGCAGAAGCTTTCTGGTCTTTTCTAGAACCGGAAAAGATGACAAATAGACTAGAAGTCTTTCGGAAAGACTTAATAGCTTCAACATAATATTACAAAGCTCTAACAGCATCCAAAGAATGCAATGATTTCTCCTTAGAATTCATAGGATTAGGACATAATGAAGGAACCACAATTTCTCTACTAATGTTGTAAGAATTCACAACCTTAGGTAAAAAATTCAAAAGAAGTTCGCAGCACCGCCTTATCCTGATGCAAAATCAGAAAAGGAGACTCACAAAAAAGAGTAGATAATTCAGAGACTCTTCTGGCAGAAGAGATGGCCAAAAGAAACAAAACTTTCCAAGAAAGTAATATAATGACCAAAGAATGCATGGGTTCAAAAGGAGGAGCTTGAAGAGCCCCCAGAACCAAATTCAAACTCCAAGGAGGAGAAATTGACTTAATGACAGGTTTTATACGAACCAAAGCTTGTACAAAACAATGAATATCAGGAAGATTAGCAATCCTTCTGTGAAAAAGAACAGAAAGAGCAGAGATTTGTCTTTCAAGAAACTTGCGGACAAACCTTTATCTAAACCATCCTGAAGAAATATAAGTCTTCCAGACTCTATAATATATCTCTCTAGATACAGATTTACGAGCCTGCCACATAGTATCAATCACAGAGTCAGAGAAACCTCTTTGACCAAGAATCAAGCGTTCAAACTCCACACCTTAAAATTAAGGTTTTGAGATCCTGATGGAAAAAAGAACCTTGAGACAGAAAGACTGGTCTTAACGGAAGAGTCCACAGCTGGCAAGAGGCCATCCGGACAAGATCCGCATACCAAAACCTGTGAGGCCATGCTGGAGCTACCAGCAGGACAAACGAGCATTCCTTTAGAATATTGGAGAATACCCTTGGAAGAAGAACTAGAGGCGGAAAGATATAGGCAGGATGACACTTGTAAGGAAGAGATAATGCATCCACTGCCTCCGCCCGAGGATCCCTGGATCCGGACAGATACCAGGGAAGTTTCTTGTTTAGATGAGAAGCCATCAGATCTATTTCTGGGAGTTCCCACATTTGAACAATCTGAGGAAATACCTCTGGGTGAAGACCATTCGCCCAGGTGCAACGTTTGGCGACTGAGATAATCCGCTTTCCAATTGTCCATACCTGGGATATGAACCGCAGAGATTAGACAGGAGCTGGATTCCGCCCAAACCAAAATTCGAGATACTTCTTTCATAGCCAGAGGACTGTGAGTCCCTCCTTGATGATTGATGTATGCCACAGTTGTGACATTGTCCATCTGAAAACAAATGAACAACTCTCTCTTCAGAAGAGGCCAAGACTGAAGAGCTCTGAAATTGCACGGAGTTCCAAAATATTGATCGGAAATCTCACCTCCTGAGATTCCCAAACCCCTTGTGCCGTCAGATACCCCCACACAGCTCCCCAACCTGTAAGACTTGCATCTGTTGAGATTATAGTCCAGGTCGGAAGAACAAAGAAGCCCCCTGAACTAAACGATGGTGATCTGTCCACCATGTCAGAGAGTGTCGTATAATCGGTTTAAAGATATTAAGTGAGATATCTTTGAGTAATCCCTGCACCATTGGTTCAGCATACAGAGCTGAAGAGGTCGCATGTGAAAACGAGCAAAGGAGATCGCATCTGATGCGGCAGTCCTAAGACCTAAAATTTCCATGCATAAGGCTACCAAAGGGAATGATTGTGACTGAAGGTTTTGACAAGCTGAAATCAATGTTAAACTTCTCTTGTCTGACAAGGACAGAGTCATAGACACTGAATCTATTCTAGAAACCTAAAAAGGTTACCCTTGTCTGAGGAATCAATGAACTGATTGGTAAATTGATCCTCCAACCATGAACTTGAAGAAACAACACAAGTCGATTCGTATGAGATTCTTCGAAAATGAGAAGACTGAGCAAGTACCCAGATATCGTCCAATAAGGAAATACCAAAACCCTGTTCTCTGATTACAGAAAGAAGGGCACCGAGAACCTTTGAAAAAAATTCTTGGAACTGAGGCTAGGCCAAACGGTAGAGCCACAAAACTGGTAATGCTTGTCTAAAAAGAGAATCTCAGACACTAAAAGTGATCTGGATGAATCGGAATATGCAGATACACATCCTGTAAATCTATTGTAGACATATAATGCCCTTGCTAAACAAAAGGCAGGACAGTCCTACAGAAACTGAATGTTGGTATCCTTACATAACGATTCAATATTGATAGATCCGGAACTGGTCTGAAGGAATTAACCTTCTTTGGTACAATGAAGAGATAAAATAAAACCCCAGCCCCTGTTCCAGAACTGGAACTGGCATAAATACTCCAGCCAACTCTAGATCTGAAACACATTTCAGAAATGCTGAGCCTTTGCTGTGTTAACTGGGACACGGGAAAGAAAAAAATCTCTTAGCAGGAGGCCTTAACTGAAGCCAATGCTGTACCTTTCTGAAACAATGTTCTGAAACCAGAAATTGAGAACGGAATTGATCAAAATTTCTTTGAAGAAAACGTAATCTGCCCCATACCAGCTGAGCTGGAATAAGGTCCGCACCTTCATGGGTACTTAGGAGCTGGCAATAGGTTTTCTATAAGGCTTGGATATATTCCAAACTGGAAATAGTTTCCAAACTGATAACGCTCCTGAGGATGAAGGATCAGGCTTTTGTTCCTTATTGTGAGGAAAGGAACGAAAATGATTATTAGCCCTAAATTTACCTTAGATTTTTTATCCTTTGGTAAAAAAGTTCCCTTCCTTCCAGAAACAGTTGAAATAATAATTTATTACCCTGGAAAGAAAAGGAAAGCAAAGTTGACTTAGAAGACATATCAGCATTCCAAGTTTAATCCATAAAGCTTTTCTAGCTAAAATAGCTAGAGACATATACCTGACATCAACTCTAATGATATCAAAAGATGGTATCACCAATAAAATTATTAGCATGTTATAGAATAATAATAATGCTATAAAATTATGATCTGTTACTTGTTGCGCTAAAGCTTCTAACCAAAAAGTTGAAGCTGCAGCAACATCCGCTAAAAATATAGCAGGTCTAAGAAGATTACCTGAACATAAGTAAGCTTTTCTTAGAAAGGATTCAATTTTCCTATCTAAAGGATCCTTAAATGAATTACTATTTGCCGTAGGAATAGTAGCACATTTAGCAGGAGTAGAGACAGCCCCATAACCTTAGGGATTTTGTCCCAAAAAAACTCTAATCTGTCAGATGGCACAGGATATAATTGCTTAAACGTTTAGAAGGAGTAAAAGAATTACCCAAATTATTCCATTCCCTGGAAATTACTTCAGAAATAGCATCAGGGAGATTAAACACTTCTGGAATAACTACAGGAGATTTAAAAACCTTATTTAAACGTTTAGATTTAGTATCAAGAGGACCAGAATCCTCTATTTCTAATGCAATTAATACTTCTTTAAATAAAGAACGAATAAATTCCATCTTGAACAAATACAAAGATTTATCAGCATCAACCTCTGAGACAGAAACCTCTGAACCAGAAGAACCATGATCAGTATCAGAATGATGATGTTCATTTAAAAATTCATCTGAAAAAAGAGAAGTTTTAAAAGACTTTTATGTAAACTAGAAGGAGAAATAACAGACATAGCCTTCTTAATGGATTTAAAAAATAAAATCTCTTATGTTTATCAGGAACACTCTGAAAATTAGATGTTGACGGAACAGCAACAGGTAATGTAACAGTACTAAAGGAAATTTTATCTGCATTAATAAGTTTGTCATGACATGCAATACAAACAACAGCTGGAGAAACAGATACCAAAAATTATAGCAGATACACTTAGCTTGGTAGCTCCAGCACTAGACAGCGATTTTCCTGTAGTATCTTCTGACTCAGATGCAACGTGAGACATCTTGCAATATGTAAGAGAAAAAACAACATATAAAGCAAAATTGATCAAATTCCTTAAAATGACAGTATCAGGAATGGGAAAAAAATGCCAAAGAACAAGCTTCTAGCAACCAGAAGCAATGAAAAAATAAGACTTAAATAATGTGGAGACAAAAGCAACGCCCTTATTTTTTAGCGCCAAATAAGACGCCCACATTATTTGGCGCCTAAATGCTTTTGGCGCCAAAAATGACGCCACATCCGGAACGCCGACATTTTTGGCGCAAAATAACGTCAAAAAATGACGCAACTTCCGGCGACACGTATGACGCCGGAAACTGAAAATAATTTTTGCGCCAAAAAAGTCCGCGCCAAGAATGACGCAATAAAATGAAGCATTTTCAGCCCCCGCGAGCCTAACAGCCCACAGGAAAAAAAGAGTCAAATTTTTGAAGGTAAGAAAAAATGAATAATTCAAATGCATTATCCCAAATATGAAACTGACTGTCTGAAAAATAAGGAAAGTTGAACATTCTGAGTCAAGGCAAATAAATGTTTGAATACATATATTTAGAACTTTATAAACAAAGTGCCCAACCATAGCTTAGAGTGTCACAAAAAATAAGATTTACTTACCCCAGGACACTCATCTACATGTTTGTAGAAAGCCAAACCAGTACTGAAACGAGAATCAGCAGAGGTAATGGTATATATAAGAGTATATCGTCGATCTGAAAAGGTAGGTAAGAGATGAATCTTTACGACCGATAACAGAGAACCTATGAAATAGACCCCGTAGAAGGAGATCACTGCATTCAAATAGGCAATACTCTCCTCACATCCCTCTGACATTCACTGCACGCTGAGAGGAAAACCGGGCTCCAACTTGCTGCGGAGCGCATATCAACGTAGAATCTAGCACAAACTTACTTCACCACCTCCATCGGAGGCAAAGTTTGTAAAACTGAATTGTGGGTGTGGTGAGGGGTGTATTTATAGGCATTTTAAGGTTTGGGAAACTTTGCCCCTCCTGGTAGGAATGTATATCCCATACGTCACTAGCTCATGGACTCTTGCTAATTACATGAAAGAAACAATGTTTGTTTTTCCCAACATTTTAACTTTTTCTATTATTAAAAGCTAAATTTTACTTACAAATGACCAGTGAGTGCTGCCTTTTTTGCATAGTACATACTGTTTTGACATTGCACCCTGGCAGCTGCTACTAAATATATGGTGTGCATTCCTACACAGGACTTTGCTTTATATATATATATATATATATATATATATATATATATATATATATATATATATATATTTATATATATATATATGTGTATATATATATATATATATACACATACACACACATACATACATACACATATACACATACATACATACATACATACACACACACACAGATGGCCCTCGGTTTACGCCGGTTCAATTTGCGCCGTTTCATTATAACAACCTTTTTTTTCCAGTCATGTGACTGCTATTGAAAAGCAGCACACTAATTAAAATAGCCAGTAGGTGGAGCTGTCCGCTTGTTTTGCAGCAAAGTTGTGCAAATTAACAGACTGAAATTGATCTGTGTACACAGAGCAGACATGAGCTATCGAGCAACAAGATTTAGCAGCCACTTCCCTATTATTTTCCTGTCCAGCTGCATGAGGTGAGGGTGCCTAACTGCCTATTAATCACTGCAGATTGAAATGCATAGAATAGGTGCAGACCCAATATTATCTAACATGCTAACAATGCAGAGAACTGATTGCAGAAAAATCAAACTAAGTTCATTAACCTTAGTTTGATGATGATGCAGTCTGTTGTGTGATTATTTAATTAGGTGCTGTTAGCAAATGTTTTTGTTCATTAAACTTAGTTTGATGATGATCCAATCTATATTATTAGGTTTATAATGCTGTTTAGCATTTAAAGTCTTCATTTCAAAGCTTTAAAAATAATGTATTAGGTGTTACTTATGACAATTTTGAGAGGGGCCTGGAACCTAACTCCCTCACTTCCCATTGACTTACATTATCAACTGGGTTTCAATTTACAACGGTTTCGATTTACAACCATTCCTCCTGGAACCTAACCCTGGTGTAAACTGAGGGCTACCTGTATATATATATACATACACACAAACATCTTTAGAGATGTATATGTATGTACACTGTGTGGCCACTTTAGTGTGTTGTGCCTCCTTTAGCCTTCAAAACAGCCTGAATTTGTCTAGGCATTGATTCAACAAGATGCTGATGAAAATGTTGTGGAGGTATTATGTACCATGCAGACATGAGTGTGTCTCACGCAACTCCTGGAGATTTGACAGAGGTGTAGGCCACAAGTGAATAGTTCTTTCCAGCTCATCCCAAAGATGTTCAATAGGATTGAGATCCGGGGACTGGAGCGGACCACTGCAGCAAAGAAAAGTCATTGTTATGTTCCAGGAACCATCCCATAGTGATGCGGGCTTTGTGCACCGGCACATTATCCTGCTGGAAGTAACCATCTGCCTGAGGATAAACTCAACATGAATGAATGCACTTGGTCAGCAACAATGTTTACGTACACTGTAGCATTCAGACGTGAATCTGAGATATCAATGGATCCAACATGTGCCAGGAAAACATTCCCCACACCATAACACCGCCTCCACCACCTTGCACAGTTTTCATCTGACAAATCCATGGATTAATGTGATTTTCAACAAAATCAGAGCCTGACATGAGCATGCACTAGGAACTTCAACTCGATAGACCAAGCAGCCTTTTATGGTCTAGTGCTGGTGTTGTGCCTACAGAAGGCATGCTCACTTATTCTTCTCTGACAATGGCACCCGACGTGGACACCAGCTGTTGTAGCCCATCCGTAACAAGGTGCCCTAGTGGTGCATTGCAATATGTTTTTCTCCACACCAAGGTGGAATTCTAATGCGATTTGTGAAATTGTGGCCTGTCTGTTTGCTTGCACAAGTCTAGCCATCCTCCTCTGACCTCTCTCATCAACAAGTTTTTCTTTTCCACAGGACTGCCGCTGACTGGATGTTTTTCTTGGCACCATTCTCTATACACCCTTGAAACTATAGAACGTTAAAAGTTCAGGAGTACTGCCGTTTCAGATACTCTTCGTCCTGCACATCTTGCACCTACTATAAGGACACATTCAAAGTCCAATATACCACTGCTCTTCCCCATTCTTGCTGCGTTTTGTACACTCAACTGATAGTAGAAAGGTTGTTCTGCTGTATTTATACCAAAACTGTGGCCATGTGACGTGCAACATATCATTTGTGTGCACAGCAGGGCTGTAACTAATAAAGTGGCCACACAGTGTATGTCTAGGATAAAGCCATTTGTCTGCCTTTGCTTCACTAACACCTAATACCTCATATTTGAGCCTTTATAACTTTTTTTTGTGCAATATTATTTCTCCAACATTGGTGTGTCCGGTCCACGGCGTCATCCATAACTTGTGGGAATATCTCTTCCCCAACAGGAAATGGCAAAGAGTACAGCAAAAGCTGTCCATATAGTCCCTCCTAGGCTCCGCCCACCCCAGTCATTCTCTTTGCCGTTGCACAGGCAACATCTCCACGGAGATGGTGAAGAGTATGTGGTGATTAGTTGTTTTTTATCTACTATCAAGAGTTTGTTATTTTAAAATAGTGCTGGTATGTACTATTTACTCTGAAACAGAAAAAGATGAAGAGTTCTGTTTGTGAGAGGAATATGATTTTAGCAGCAGTAACTAAAATCGTTTGCTGTTTCCACATAGGACTGTTGAGATGAAATAACTTCAGTTGGGGGAAACAGTTAGCAGACTTTTCTGCTTAAGGTATGACTAGCCATATTTCTAACAAGACTGTGTAATGCTGGAAGGCTGTCATTTCCCCTCATGGGGACCGGTAATCCATTTTCTTAGTCTCAAACAGAATAAAGGGCTTAATATGGGCTATAAAACTGGTAGACACTTTTATGGGCAAGATCGATTGCTTTATTTGGGCATTTTATACAGCTTAATGTTGAAATTCACACTTATAAACTTTGGGGAACGTTTTTTAACGTCAGGCACTGGTTTAGACACCTTTCCAGTCAGGAAGGGCCTTCCCTGTTGTAGGCTGAGCCTCATTTTCGCGCCATTACTGCGCAGTTACTTTTGAGAGCAGGACATGCAGCTGCATGTGTGTGGATCTGAAAGTAGTTGAAAAGGTTCCTAGAAGGCTTCATTTGGTATCGTATTCCCCCCTGGGTTTGGTAAAGTCGCAGCAAAGGCTGTAGCTGGGACTGTAGAGGGGTTAAAACTGTAACCGGCTCCAGTTTCCTCATTTTAAGGGTTAAAGGGCTGAAATTTGGGGTGCAATGCTTTAAGACACGGTGGTGAAAATTTGGTAAAATTTGAACAATTCCTTCATAGTTTTTCACATATTCAGTAATAAAGTGTGCCCTGTTTAAAATTTAAAGAGACTGTAACGGTTTTGTTTTAAAACATTTTTTGTACTTTATTGACAAGTTTAAGCCTGTTTAACATGTCTGTACTTTCAGATAAGCTATGTTCTGTATGTATGGAAGCCAATGTGTCTCCCCCTTCCAAATTGTGTGATAATTGTGCCATAGCGTCCAAACAAAGTAAGGACAGTACTGCCACAGATAGTAAAGTTGCCCAAGATGATTCATCAGATGAAGGGAGTAGACATAGTTCTACTTCATCTCACTCTGTGTCTACACCAGTTTTGCCTACGCAGGAGACCCCTAGTACTTCTAGCGCGCCAATGCTTGTTACTATGCAACAATTGACGGCAGTAATGGATAACTCCATAGCTAATATTTTATCCAAAATGCCTGCATTTCAGAGAAAGCGCGATTGCTCTGTTTTAAACACTGTAGAGCAGGAGGGCGCTGATGATAATTGCTCTGTCATACCCTCACACCAATCTGAAGGGGCCATGAGGGAGGTTTTGTCAGATGGGGAAATTTCAGATTCAGGTAGAATTTCTCAACAGGCAGAACCTGATGTTGTGACATTTAAATTTAAATTAGAGCATCTCCGGGCACTGCTTAAGGAGGTGTTATCTACCCTGGATGATTGTGACAACCTGGTCATTCCAGAAAAATTGTGTAAGATGGACAAGTTCCTAGAGGTTCCAGTGCACCCCGACGCTTTTCACCCAAGCGGGTGCCGGACATAGTGAACAAGGAGTGGGAGAAGCCCGGCATACCTTTTGTTCCCCCTCCTATATTTAAGAAATTATTTCCTATGGTCGACCCCAGAAAGGACTTATGGCAGACAGTCCCTAAGGTCGAGGGGGCAGTTTCTACACTAAACAAGCGCACTACTATTCCTATCGAGGATAATTGTGCTTTCAAAGATCCTATGGATAAAAAATTGGAGGGTTTGCTTAAAAAGATTTTTGTACAGCAAGGTTACCTCCTGCAACCTATTTCGTGTATTGTTCCTGTCACTACAGCAGCGTGGTTCTGGTTCGAGGAACTAGAAAAGTCGCTCAATAGAGAGACTCCGTATGAGGAGGTTATGGACAGAATACACGCACTTAAGTTGGCTAATTCCTTTATTGTAGATGCCGCTCTGCAGTTAGCTAGATTAGCGGCGAAAAATTCAGGGTTTGCAATTGTGGCGCGCAGAGCGCTCTGGCTAAAGTCTTGGTCAGCGGATGTATCTTCCAAGACAAAATTGCTTATTATCCCTTTCAAGGGTAAAACCCTTTCTGGACCAGAGTTGAAAGAGATTATCTCAGACATCACTGTGTTTTTACTCAAATCTGTTTGTAGTTCCCAAAAAAAAGAGGGAACCTTCAGACCAATTCTGGATTTAAAGATTCTAAACAAATTTCTCAGAGTGCCATCGTTCAAAATGGAAACTATCCGAACGATTTTACCTACAATCCAGGAGGGTCAATTTATGACTACCGTGGATCTAAAGGATGCGTATCTACATATTCCTATCCACAAAGATCATCATCAGTTCCTAAGGTTCGCCTTTCTAGACAAACATTACCAGTTTGTGGCTCTCCCATTCGGGCTAGCCACTGCTCCAAGGATTTTCACAAAGGTACTCGGGTCCCTTCTAGCAGTTCTAAGACCAAGGGGCATTGCAGTGGCACCTTACTTGGACGACATTCTGATACAAGCGTCGTCTCTTTCAAAGGCAAAGGCTCACACAGACATCGTTCTGGCCTTTCTCAGATCTCACGGGTGGAAGGTGAACATAGAAAAAAAGTTCCCTGTCTCCGTCGACAAGAGTTCCTTTCTTGGGGACAATAATAGATTCTTTAGAAATGAAGATTTTCCTGACAGATGTCAGAAAATCAAAACTTCTAAACGCTTGTCAAGTTCTTCACTCTGTTCCACGACCTTCCATAGCTCAGTGCATGGAAGTAGTAGGGTTGATGGTTGCAGCAATGGACATAGTTCCTTTTCCGCAAATTCATCTAAGACCATTACAATATTAGATTCATAAGATTCCAATCAGACAACATGACGACTGTTGCTTACATCAACCATCAGGGGGGAACAAGGAGTTTGGTAGAAGTGACCAAAATCATAAAATGGGCGGAGGATCACTCCTGCCACCTATCTGCGATCCACATCCCAGGAGTGGAAAACTGGGAGGCGGATTATCTGAGTCGTCAGACATTCCATCCGGGGGAGTGGGAACTCCACCCGGAGATATTTGCCCAGTTGACGCAATTCTGGGGCATTCCAGACATGGATCTGATGGCGTCTCGTCAGGACTTCAAGGTTCCTTGCTACGGGTCCAGATCCAGGGAGCCCAAGGCGACTCTAGTGGATGCATTAGTTGCGCCTTGGACCTTCAACCTAGCTTATGTGTTTCCACCGTTTCCTCTCATTCCCAGGCTGGTAGCCAGGATCAAACAGGAGAGGGCCTCGGTGATTTTGATAGCTCCTGCGTGGCCACGCAGGACTTGGTATGCAGACCTGGTGGATATGTCATCGGCTCCACCATGGAAGCTACCTTTGAGACAGGATCTTCTAGTACAGGGTCCATTCGAACATCCAAATCTAGTCTCTCTCCAGCTGACGGCTTGGAAATGTAACACTTTATTTTATCTAAGCGGGGGTTTTCGGATTCTGTGATAGATACTCTGGTACAAGCCAGAAAGCCTGTAACTAGAAAAATTTACCATAAAATATGGAAAAGATATATCTGTTGGTGTGAATCCAAGGGATTCTCATGGAGTAAGATCGAAATTCCTAGGATCCTTTCCTTCCTACAAGAAGGTTTGGATAAGGGATTATCAGCGAGTTCTCTAAAGGGACAGATTTCTGCTTTATCTGTCTTGTTACACAAACGACTGGCAGCTGTGCCAGATGTTCAAGCTTTTGTTCAGGCTTTGGTCAGGATCAAGCCTGTTTACAGACCTTTGACTCCTCCCTGGAGTCTGAATTTAGTTCTTTCAGTTCTCCAAGGGGTTCCGTTTGAACCTTTGCATTCCATAGATATTAAGTTGTTATCTTGGAAAGTTTTGTTTTTAGTTGCTATTTCTTCTGCTAGAAGAGTTTGAGTTATCTGCTCTGCAGTGTACTCCGCCCTATCTGGTGTTCCATTCAGATAAGGTTGTTTTGCATACTAAACCTGGTTTTCTTCCAAAGGTTGTTTCCAACAAGAATATTAACCAGGAAATAGTTGTGCCTTCTTTGTGTCCGAATCCAGTTTCAAAGAAGGAACGTTTGTTACACAATTTAGATGTAGTCCGTGCTTTAAAGTTCTATCTAGAAGCAACAAAGGATTTCAGACAAACATCTTCTCTGTTTGTCGTCTATTCTGGTAAAAGGAGAGGTCAAAAAGCTACTGCTACCTCTCTTTCCTTTTGGCTGAAAAGCATCATCCGATTGGCTTACGAGACTGCCGGACGGCAGCCTCCTGGAGAATCACAGCTCACTCTACTAGGGCTGTGGCTTCCACATGGGCCTTCAAGAACGAGGCTTCTGTTGATCAGATATGTAAGGCAGCGACTTGGTCTTCCCTGCACACTTTTGTCAAATTCTACAAATTTGATACTTTTGCTTCTTCGGAGGCTATTTTTGGGAGAAAGGTTTTGCAAGCCGTGGTGCCTTCTGTTTAGGTAACCTGATTGGCTCCTTCCCTTCATCCGTGTCCTAAAGCTTTGGTATTGGTTCCCACAAGTTATGGATGACGCCGTGGACCGGACACACCAATGTTGGAGAAAACAGAATTTATGCTTACCTAATAAATTACTTTCTCCAACGGTGTGTCCGGTCCACGGCCCGCCCTGGTTTTTTAATCAGGTTTGATGAATTTATTTCTTTAACTACAGTCACCACGGCACCCTATGGTTTCTCCTGTTTTTCTCCTGTCCGTCGGTCGAATGACTGGGGTGGGCGGAGCCTAGGAGGGACTATATGGACAGCTTTTGCTGTACTCTTTGCCATTTCCTGTTGGTGAAGAGATATTCCCACAAGTTATGGATGACGCCGTGGACCGGACACACCGTTGGAGAAAGAAATTTATCAGGTAAGCATAAATTCTGTTTTCAAAATATTTTTTAGTACATGGTGTTATTATAAATGTTACTGTACTTTGTAATGAACTTTTGTTGAGTTTTGTGCAACTTTTTTGTTTTCGCAAAACAGTTAACCAGAGCTCCGAGGATGCGGTTATCATTCTAGTATAAATTGTGATTGCGAGTTTACTTTCAGCTAGTAATAGAGCGGAAAACCTGATGTATGCAAATAGCCATGATATACCCCTTATCGCTCACGAGTAACTTTTAGTGCTCCACTAGTAATCTTGCCTAAATATTTTATTTAAAATGTATAATCTTTCGTAAAGTTGCAACATGTTTCATCTCAAAGAATGTTACCTTAAAGGGACAGTCTACACCAGAATTTTTATTGTTTTAAAAGATAGATAATCCCTTTATTACCCATTTCCCAGTTTTGCATAACTAACACATTTATAATAATATACTTTTAACCTCTGTGATTATCTTGTATCTAAGCCTCTGCAAACTGCCCCTTTTTCAGTCTAGCCAATCAGTGCCTGCTCCCAGATAACTTCTCGTGCACGAGCACAGTGTTTTCTATATGAAATACGTGAACTAACACCCTCTAGTGGTGAAAAACTGTTAAAATGCAATCTGAAAGAGGTGGGCTTCAAGGTCTAAGAAATTAGCATATGAACCTCCTAGGTTAAGCTTTCAACTAAGAATACCAAGAGAACAAAGCAAAATTGGTGATAAAAGTAAATTGGAAAATTGTTTTAAATTACATGCTCTATCTGAATCATGAAAGTTTATTTTGGCCTAGACTGTCCCTTTAATCATCCAAGGTGGAAAGCACAGCTTTTTAAAGGAAGTAAAACCAATAGTCCTTGGGCCAAGTAAAGTTCAAAATTCAACAGATGACACATCTAGGCTATTGATGAAAATTATTCTTTTGCTTCTGCTACTCTTGTTTAAACCACACTAAAAGCATTTATGATGTATAAGAAAAACGGCCAAAAACACCCATGATACTTGGCAACCATAGGGGAAAGCAGAACACTGGTATGCTATGGTATTTTGGGTAGGAACAAAAAAAAAAAAAAAAAAAGGTATAATTGCACCCTAACAGGTAGAACATTACACAGCATTAGGGATACACACTGACTTTATATCAAGTTCTCTTACGTAAAAGAAAGGAGGCAATGTTTAAAATTACTTGCATAGTACTGACACTCCAGGCAACCAAAAATAGACTATGAAACATATGAAAAAAGAGCCAGAAATATTTATTTGTTCTTATTGATATATCAGATAAATAACCAGCCTTTCTGTCTCATTCACAGGGCAGGAAGATCTCTTTGGTACCTATTTAAGCTTTTGGGCACAGAACAGTAGACCCCCAATAAATACAGTAGATTGTTGTACATTGAAGGTTGAGGTTAGACATACCTCTACTGGATTCACATTCCAGTTTTGTCACATGACACTAATTTTAAAAATACAACAGTGGAAGGTATATTACAATCCAGTCATACTGCTTATGAAATGCTGTAAATTATGAATCCTGCATGGTCTTTTCAGAGCCTGGAAAAACACTTATGTTGATGAAATGGGAATGTTGAACGGAAAACTAGTGGTTAAAATTGTAAGATTCTTGTTATATTTTAGAATTATCACCTAACAAACCCAAAACTGAAACCACTGCAATGTTTTAAGGATGAAAACATTTGTTATGTTATATTTTAATATGATATGTACTCCATAAACCATGCAGAGCAATGTGCTGCTAAGAGGTTGCAGAAATCAATAACAGGCACATTTAGTAAACAACTACAATGTAAGATATAGCAGCAGTGAATATGACCCTACATAGATGTATTCCAATCAGCTCATTTTTTGAGTTACTGATACTGCTTACAAGTAGACCGTTTTAATATCTCTGCATAACTGTGCATGCTCAGAAACAAGAGTCTGAAAAGGAGAGTCCAGGAAAGAAAAAAGGACAAAATAGAAATTATATTGAAGGATTTTCAAAATGAAGCTGATTGGTAGCATGGTGCTTTGAAATATTGTACGTATACAGTGCATTACACCTAATTTTCCTCTGTTCTTTTTAGATTTAATTGTCCAGATATGGATGTAACAATTACATGAAATGGCTATAGATTCTGTGTAACCGGGCTAGAGAGAATATACCCCAGGGCAAAAAAAAAAAAAAAAGTTATGAAATTAAACATTTATCAATATACAAAGTTCAGAGCCATGTTCCGTCTTGCTGTTGGTAGTTAATAGGGCCCACTATAACCTTCATATTGCTCTAAAGTGCATATGGGTGTAGCAGGCACCTAGAGGAAACTGAGATACTAGAGTAGCATTTAAAGATGAGGGCAGAAAAGGAGCATGGGAACAAACTGGTTGGGTGAAAATCCTGCACAGGAGTGCTTACATACAACCAAAGCTGGAAGATTCTAGAAGCTATACAACTATAATAAAAAAAATGTGAGAATGTGTCTGGCAAGTGTCATACTGTATGGAGGCATTGAAGCTGTATACCAAACTGGCAGAACTTAACAGTGGGGGAAAAAAAATCCTGAGCTCACCAATTTGTGTTCTTAAAAAAATGAGCGCATCTGTGTAATTAACCAACTCTCTTCATGAGTAAATAAACATGCCATAGCCCAATTGAAAGCTACCTGTAACACATCGCTCCATCTATTAAAAAAAAGGTATTGCTAAACAATGAGCTGTAGGCTTCTCTAGCAGTTAAAGGCTTATGTATATTCCATTTAATTGAAATGGTAATCAGACATGCTATATTTCCATCTTCTCCCCTATCCTCTGGTTAATCCAGCAAATTGAAACAGGACATAACACCCTCAAAATTAACAGATGAAGGTCTAAATATGTATGGGGATTATAAAAGTAGAAGCCATTGTATAAAAGACAACTGGGCACAGAAGGAAAAGGGAGGATAAGAAACCATCCAATTCCATGCCTGGCTCGTTTCCTGCATCATTCAGCAGCAGCAGGAGATGGTGCGGTGTCTAGTAGAGCATTGTGCCCACACGCTGCTCCATTGCTACACAGTCCTGCACTCTCTCCTGATGGATGTGCCGTGACACTGGAGCATTCTTCTTGCATAGCCTGCAAATCTTGTGCACCCTCTGAAGAGGAGGCTGAAGGTACACTCAAACCCTGGACTTTCTTGTTTAAGTCATTACGTTCTGTCTGCAGAGCACGGCAGAGCTTCTCCAATCTCTGGATCTTGGTCTGTAGTGCTTCCTGTTCCTTGTCTCTAAGGGTTTTCTGAGGTGGGGGGGATTGCCAGAAAAAGCGGTTAGAAACAATGGAATTAGCAAAAGTAGAAAAGCACTTTTAAAACTTAAAATGCTATGCAAACTTTCAAGCTCTACATTAACAATCATGTTGACAGATATACTTTGTCTCACCTCCTCTGCCATCACTAGCAATGCTTTATTGCTGCTTTCCCATCGGGATCGGTACATGGTTGTCTCCTTCTCCAACTTCTTAATCTTTTTTGTCATCTGAGTATGACAACAGAAAATCAAGATATTTACAAGATGAACTAAAAAGGTGGGATAGCGAATTCGGAAAAGAATGAGCCAGGTGAAGAAATAATGGCTATTGGGCCCCAATATATAATACTCTGTGGTAAATAATGATATATGAGGTAGACTCATAGGAGCTCAGGAGCGTGCACGTGTCTTTAGTACTCTATGGCAGCAGTATTTAGCAACACTGTATGTAGCAGTATTATAAATGGTTGCAATCACTGCTGCCATAGTGAACACTCCTAAACTCCTATGAGTTTACCTGGAATTACTTTTCAATAAAGGATATCAAGAGTACAAAGCAAATTAGATAATAGAAGTAAATTGGAAAGTTGTTTAAAATTGTATGTTCCATGTAAAGCTATGAAAGTTTAATTTTGACTTTACTGTCCCTTTAAACCCAAAAACTATTTGTGATACAGACAGAGCATACCATTTTTAAAAGTTTCAAATTTACTTCCATCATCAAATTTACTTCATTCCCATGTTATTCTTTTTTAGAGAAATACCTAGGGTAGGCATTTGGAGCACTACCTGAAATAGTGCTGCTATCTAGTGCTCTAGCAAAACTGCTGCCATATAGTGCTCCAGAAATGGACCAGATTACCAAGAGAACGGAAAAATAAATAAAATGTATGCTTAACTGATAAATTTATTTCCGGATATGGAGAGTCCACGACATCATTCAATTACTAGAAGGAATATCACTCCTGGCCAGGAGGAGGAGGCAAAGAGCACGACAGCAAAGCTGTTAAGTGACACTCCCCTGTCATTTGACCGAAGGGAAATGGAAAAGGAATAACACAAAGGTGTAGAGGTGCCTGAGATTTAGTAAACTCCCCCCCAAAAAAACATCTTAATAAAAGGGTGGGGTCGTGTACACTCCATATCCGGAAAGAAAGAAATTTATCAGGTATGCATAAATTTTGTTTTCTTCCCTAAGATATGGAGAGTCCACGACGTCATTCAATTACTAGTGGGAACCAATACCCAAGCTAGAGGACACAGAATGAACAGGGAGGGAGAACAAGACAGGCAGACCAAAACAGAAGGCAACACCGCTTGAAGAACCTTTCCCCAAAAGAGACTTCAGCCGAGGAAAAAGTATCACATTTGTAAAAAGTATGCAGAAAGGACCAAGTTGCAGCCTTGCAAATCTGTTCCACAGAAGCTTAATTTTTGAAAGACCAAGAAGAGGAGACAGGCCTAGCGGAATAAGCTGTATTTCTCTCAGGAGGCTGCTCTCATAAGCAAAACGGATTATACTTCTCAACCAGAGGGAAAGAGAAGTAGCCTTTTGACCCTTACGCTTTCCTGAGAAAAAAAAAAAAAAAAAGGCAGAAAACTAGCGAAAATCCTTAGTTGCCTGTAGGTAGAATTTTAGAGCATGCACAACATCCAAGTTGTGCAACAGACATTCTTTATGAGAAGGATTGGGACAGAGAGAAGGAACAACAATTTCCTGATTAATATTTCTTTCCAAAACCACTTTAGGAAGAAACCCCAATTTAGTACGAAGAACCGCCTTATCCGCATGAAAGATAAGGTTAGGCGAATCACACTGCAAAGCTTTGAGTTCCGAAACTCTCAGAGCAGAAGAGATGGCAATAAGAAACAAAACCTTCCAAGATAGCAGCTTAATATCTATGGAATGCATTGGCTCAAACGGAGCCTGCTGCAAAACTTTAAGAACAAGATTAAAGGGACACTCAATCAAAATTAACCTTTCATTATTCAGATAGAGCATGCCATTTTAAACAACTTTCCAATTTAGTTCAATTAACTAAATGTGCAGAGTCTTTTTATATTTACACTTTTTGAGTCACCAGCTCCTACTGAGCATGTGCAAGAATAAGTGTGTATGCATTTGTGAATGGCTGATGGCTGTCACATGGTACGTGTATGCATTTGTTATTGGCTAATGGCTGTCACATGGTATAGGGGGAGTGGAAAAAGACATAACTTTTAAAATGGTCAGAAAAAAAATCTACTACTCATTTGAGGTTTAGACTAAGTGCTATTGCATTGTCTTGTTATCTTGCATTTGTTGATTATGCAAATCTACTGTGTTGACTGGTCCTTTAAGGCTCAAAGGAGGAGCCACAGGTTTAAACACAGGCCTGATTCTGACCAGGGCCTGGCAAAAAGATTGAACATCTGGCACATCCGCCAGACGCTTGTGTAACAAAATAGATAATGCAGAAATCTGACCTTTCAGAGAACTGACAGGCAACCCTTTCTCCAGACCTTCCTGGACAAAAGACAAAATTCTAGGAATCCTGACCCTACTCCAAGAGTAGCCCTTAGATTCATACCAATAAAGGTATTTACGCTATACCTTTTGTAAAAATTTTCGAGTAACAGGCTTGAACTAAGCATTCAATCTCCAAGCAGTCAGAGCTTCAGAGAAACAAGATTTGGATGGCGGAATGCACCCTGAGTTAGGTCCTTCCTCAGAGGCAACCTCCAAGGTGGCCAAAAAAACATCTTCACTAGGTCTGCATACCAGATCCTGCAAGACCTTGCAGGAGCTATTAGAATTACCGATGCTCTCTCTTGTTACCGATGCAGTCTCTTGTTTGATACGAGCAATAACTCATGGAAAGAGCGAAAACGGAGGAAACGGGTATCCTAGACCGAAATCCCAAGGAACCGCCAGAGCATCTATCAGAGCAGCCTGAGGATCTCTTGACCTTGAACCGTAACCTTGGAAGCTTGGCGTTCTGCCGAGACGCCATCAGATCCAACTCCGGCACCCCCCCATTTGAGGGTTAACCTGGAGAACACCTCCAGATGGAGAGCCCACTCCCTGGGATGAAATGTCTGTCTGCTCAGGAAATCCGCTTCCCAGTTGTCCACTCCAGGAATGTGGATGGCAAATAGACAACAATTGTGAGCTTCCGCCCACTGAATAATCCGTGCCACCTCCTTCATGGCTAAGGAACTCAGAGTTCCTCCCTGGTGGTTGATGTAAGCCACTGAGGTGATGTTGTCCGACTGAAACCCGATAAGCCAGACTGACAACCTCTCTGATTATCTTGTATCTAAGCCTCTGCAAACTGCCCCTTTTTTCCAGTTCTTTTGACAGACTTGCAGTCTAGGCAATCAGTGCCTGCTCCCAGATAACTTCACGTGCACGAGCACAGTGTTATCTATATGAAATATGTGAACTAACACCCTCTAGTAGTGAAAAACTGTTAAAATGCAATCAGAAAGAGGTGGGCTTCAAGGTCTAAGAAATTAGCATATGAACCTCCTAGGTTAAGCTTTCAACTAAGAATACCAAGAGAACAAAGCAAAATTGGTGATAAAAGTAAATTGTTTAAAATTACATGCCCTATCTGAATCATGAAAGTTTATTTTGGCCTAGACTGTCCCTTTAAGAAAACCACCCTTGTAGCTGGAACAAGGGAACTCTTTTCCAGATTCACTTTCCAACTGTGGGAATGTAGAAAAAAAAAACAAGATCTCTGTATGAGAGTTTGCTTGTTGAAAAGATGTCTCCTGAACCAATATGTTGTCCAGGTATGGCACCCACTGCAATTCCCCAAGATTTGATCACTGCCAAGAGAGCTCCCAGAACTTTGGAGAAAATTCTGGGAGCTGTGGAAATGACAAATTGTAGAGCCACAAACTGAAAGTATTTATCTAGAAAGACGAATCTCAGGAATTTGTAATGATCCCTGTGGATGGGAACATGAAGATACGCGTCCTTGAGGTCTATGGTCATCATGAACTGACCCTCTTGGACCAAAGGAAGAATGGAACAAATGGTTTCCATTTTGAAGGACAGTACCCTGAGAAACTTGTAGAGGCACTTTAGTTCTAAAATGGGTCGAAAAGTCCCCTCTTTTTTGGGAACCACAAACAGATTTGAATAGAATCCTAGACCCTGTTCCCTTACTGGAACAATCACTCCCAGGGAGGAAAAGTTCTCACAGCAGTTCAAGAATGCCTCTCTTTACCTGGTCTGTAGATAATCTTGAGAGGTGGAATCTACCCCTGGGAGGGAAAGTTTTGAATTCTATTTTGTAACCCTGAGATACTATGTCCACAGCCCAAGGATCTGGGACATCTCGTCTCTACACTTGACAAAACAGGGAAAGTCTGCCCCCCACTTGATCTGAACCCTTTTCTACCGCAAAACAAGAACAGACTCAAAGGACGTCAAAGTAATTTTTGTTTCTTTCATAACTTCAAAAGTCTTCCTCTCCCTCTTCCAAGCAGGAGCAGTCCAAGTCTTCTTGGAAATCCAATCAGTCTTGGAATAAGGTGAAGCAATCAAAGAAACCGTCAGCAGAGTCTAAATCTGCATGAAGGGTTGGGACTTGGACTGCTCCTGCTTGGAAGAGGGAGAGGAAGACTTTTGAAGTTATGAAAGAAACGAAAATTACTTTGACGTCCTTTGAGTCTGTTCTTGTCTTGCGGTAGAAAGACCCTTTTCCACCCGTAATATCAGAAATTATTTCAGCCAGACCAGGTCCGAACAAGGTCTTCCCCTTGTTAGGATGTGCAAGAAGCTAGGACTTAGAGGTAACAGCTGACCTGCGGACTAGGACAGTGAAGCCAGACATCTTGGCGTCCAGTCTAATAAATTGCATGTTAGCATCAGAAATAAAAGGAATTGGCTAGTTTGAGAGTCTTAATCCTATTTTGTATCTCCTCCAACAGAGTCTCTACTAAAATTGATTCAGACAAGGCGTTGCACCAATATGATGCCGCACTTGCTACTGTGGCAATACAAACTGCAGGTTGCCATTGAAGACCTTGATGAACATATTCAAATAAGCTTCCAGCTTTTTGTCCATGGGATCCTTAAAGGAGCAGCGATCCTCTACAGGGATCGTAGTTCTCTTAGCCAGAGTAGAAATAGCCCCTTCTACTTTAGGCACCGTGCGCCAAGAATCTTTAATGGAGTCAGCAACAGGAAACATCTTTTTAAATACTGGAGACGGGGAGAAAATAATCCCTGGCTTCTCCCATTACTGTGAAATAATCTCCGTCACACGGTCTGGGACAGGAAAAACTTCCACAGAGGAAAGAACATCATAGTATTTATTAAGTTTACTAAACTTCTTAGGGTTGACAACGACAGAAGTATTGGAGTCGTCCAAAGTAGCCAATACCTACTTTAACAGTACACAAAAGGTGTTTAAGCTTAAATCTGAAGTTTACATCTTCAGTATCAGATGTAAGAATAATACTGTCCGAATCTGAGATTACACCCTCAGAGGCTACCGGCGTATCTTCCTCCTCAGACTTATGAGGGAGGGCAACCTGCGTAGAAGGAACAGAAACCTTACTATCTGAATGTCTAGTTTTCCTCTTGCGTTTTCCCAGCATAGGAACAGCAGATAATGCCGCAGATACCACAGAAGATACCTGTGCAGCAAAATATGCAGGCAAATAAACTCCTCCAAGAGGCTAAGAGGAACTGCAGGGCATTGTATGTGACGCCATAGAGGCTTGGGACGTTTGAGGAGAAAGCTGTGGCATTGCCTGAACAGTAGAAGTCTCTAAAACGATTGTATAGTAGATCGACACTGAAGAGACTGAAGTTCAATGATGCCGCTCCGCGAATAACCGATAGCAAAAAGAGGAAACTACGCAGCAAGTAAAAGGCGCACATTTTCCTCTGCCTACAACATAAGATGCAAGTAGCTGCAGCTGGTTTCAAACTCAAGGTTTGCCAGTTAGCCTGTTTTAGCTAAGCAAGCAAAGAAAATCAACTGCCAAATTTTAAGTTGTCCCCATCTACTGCATATGACATTCTTCTGAAGTGCAAGTCTCCAAGACCTAGAAGACAAAAGCAATTACCTTCAGTCTAGCTGTCCGGCAGGAAGACAGCTCACAAGGCATGAAAGGACACATACTCCTTACAGAGACCTGTAGAAAAAGAAACAGAGTAACAAACTCTGCCTTTCTGTACCATGGGCAGCAATGTGCTAGGAAACAAAGCAAGGACTACCTCACAACTTCCTAACTGCTATCTACTGAAGAGATTGACGTGGACTCAGCTAAACCAAAATCCTTGCTTGCAGGGAAAAGTACCCGAAAAAGGAATTCATTTCTTCAGATACCAAACTTCACCTCCTCCATTGACAGAGGCAAAGAGAATGACTGGGGATTGTGGGTAGGGGAGTGACCCTTAACAGCTTTGCTGTGGTGCTCTTTGCCTCCTCCTGCTGGCCAGGAGTGATATTCCCACTAGTAATTGAATGACGTTGTGGACTCTCCATATCTTAGGAAAGAGATACAAGTAAATTGGAAAGCTGTTTAAAATCGCACGCTCTATTTGAATAATGAAAGAAAAAAAAGTTGGATTTCATATTAGTACACTGTCCCCTTAAAGGCAGGGTCTAGAATAGAATTTTTATTGTTTTAAAAGAAAGATAATCCCTTTATTACCCATCCCCCAGTTTTGCATAACTAACAGTTATATTAATATACTTTTTAAATTGTATCTAAGCATCTTCCGACAGCCCCCCACATGACTTTATTTATTGTCTTATTTAGTACTGTGTTATGCTAACTCTTAAATAAATCCTTGGGCATAAAGACAATGTTATCTATATGGTCCACGTGAACTAGCAGTCTCCAGTTGTGAAAAGCAAATACAAAAGCAGGTGATTAAGAGGTTGTCAATAGAGCCTTTATTACAATTAAACCTCAAAATTATAGTCTGTTTCAAAAGTATATTAATATAACAACATTGGTTGTGCAAAGCTGGGGAATGGGTAGTAAAGGCAATATTTATCTTTTTAAACAATAACAATTTTAGTGTAGACTGTCCCCTTAAGGAGAGATGCCACAACCCACAGTATATGTCCCTATAATAATGATGTAGAAAACCATCAGTATATAAGTTTGTCTGACCTACATACCTTTTCCATTTCTTGCTTGAAGGTTGTGAAAACCTCATTGCTCTTTGACAGGGTGTTCTGAAACTCCTCAAACTTCTCAGTGTACAAGGCAAGCTGCAAAAGACAAGTTTACAGTCAACAATAACAAAATAACTAAGATGAATCATTGCAGATATTTTATTATTCTCTGTACAGCACAGCTCTGCATCTGATGCCAACTACAAATATCTCATTAACGGGCAAAATATTTTGCTTACTATCATGCATAGAGTGACAAAAACAAATATGTAAAACTATCAGGGTAATATGCTCAATGGGACGATTTGTTCTGTACACTGAATCTCATCTTTTACTTTAATATTATTGCGCACTTGAACTTATTTGCTAACTTTTATAAAAAACATAATTTATGCTTACCTGATAAATTTATTTCTCTTGTAGTGTATCCAGTCCACGGATCATCCATTACTTATGGGATATTAACTCCTCCCCAACAGGAAGTGCAAGAGGATTCACCCAGCAGAGCTGCTATATAGCTCCTCCCCTAACTGCCATTACCAGTCATTCGACCGAAAACATGCAGAGAAAGGAAAACCATAGGGTACAGTGGTGACTGTAGTTTAATGGAAAAATTACCTGCCTTAAAGTGACAGGGCGGGCCGTGGACTGGATACACTACAAGAGAAATACATTTATCAGGTAAGCATAAATTATGTTTTCTCTTGTTAAGTGTATCCAGTCCACGGATCATCCATTACTTATGGGATACCAATACCAAAGCTAAAGTACACGGATGACGGGAGGGACAGGCAGGCTCTTTATACGGAAGGAACCACTGCCTGAAGAACCTTTCTCCCAAAAACAGCCTCCGAAGAAGCAAAAGTGTCAAATTTGGAAAAAGTATGAAGAGAAGACCAAGTTGCAGCCTTGCAAATCTGTTCAACAGAAGCCTCATTCTTAAAGGCCCAAGTGGAAGCCACAGCTCTAGTAGAATGTGCTGTAATTCTTTCAGGAGGCTGCTGTCCAGCAGTCTCATAGGCTAACCGTATTATGCTACGAAGCCAAAAGGAGAGAGAGGTAGCCGAAGCTTTTTGACCTCTCCTCTGACCAGAATAAACGACAAACAGGGAAGACGTTTGTCGAAAATCCTTAGTTGCCTGTAGATAAAATTTCAGGGCACGGACTACATCTAGATTGTGTAGCAGACGTTCCTTTTTCGAAGAAGGATTAGGACACAAAGATGGAACCACAATCTCTTGATTGATATTCCTGTTAGTGACCACCTTAGGTAGGAACCCAGGTTTAGTACGCAGAACTACCTTGTCTGAATGAAAAATCAGATAAGGAGAATCACAATGTAAGGCAGATAACTCAGAGACTCTTCGAGCCGAGGAAATCGCCATTAAAAACAGAACTTTCCAAGATAACAACTTGATATCAATGGAATGAAGGGGTTCAAACGGAACCCCCTGTAAAACATTAAGAACTAAGTTCAAACTCCATGGTGGAGCAACAGTTTTAAACACAGGCTTGATCCTAGCTAAAGCCTGACAAAAAGCTTGAACGTCCGGAACTTCTGACAGACGTTTGTGTAAAAGAATGGACAGAGCTGAAATCTGTCCCTTTAAGGAACTAGCGGATAAACCCTTTTCTAAACCTTCTTGTAGAAAAGACAATATCCTTGGAATCCTAACCTTACTCCATGAGTAACTCTTGGATTCGCACCAATATAAGTATTTGCGCCATATCTTATGGTAAATCTTTCTGGTAACAGTCTTCCTAGCCTGTATTAAGGTATCAATAACTGACTCAGAAAAACCACGTTTTGATAAAATCAAGCGTTCAATTTCCAAGCAGTCAGCTTCAGAGAAATTAGATTTTGATGTTTGGAGGGACCCTGGATCAGAAGGTCCTGTTTCAGAGGTAGCGACCAAGGTGGACAGGATGACATGTCCACTAGATCTGCATACCAAGTCCTGCATGGCCATGCAGGCGTTATTAGAATCACTGATGCTCTCTCCTGTTTGATTCTGGCAATCAATCGAGGAAGCATCGGGAAGGGTGGAAACACATAAGCCATCCCGAAGGTCCAAGGTGCTGCAAAGCATCTATCAGAACCGCTCACGGATCCCTGGATCTGGACCCGTAACGAGGAAGCTTGGCGTTCTGTCGAGACGCCATGAGATCTATCTCTGGTTTGCCCCAACGTCGAAGTATTTGGGCAAAGACCTCCGGATGAAGTTCCCACTCCCCTGGATGAAAAGTCTGACGACTTAAGAAATCCGCCTCCCAGTTCTCCACTCCCGGGATGTGGATTGCTGACAGGTGGCAAGAGTGAGACTCTGCCCAGCGAATTATCTTTGATACTTCCATCATTGCTAGGGAGCTTCTTGTCCCTCCCTGATGGTTGATGTAAGCTACAGTCGTGATATTGTCCGACTGAAACCTGATGAACCCCCGAGTTGTTAACTGGGGCCAAGCCAGAAGGGCATTGAGAACTGCTCTCAATTCCAGAATGTTTATTGGTAGGAGACTCTCCTCCTGATTCCATTGTCCCTGAGCCTTCAGAGAATTCCAGACAGCGCCCCAACCTAGTAGGCTGGCGTCTGTTGTTACAATTGTCCAGTCCGGCCTGCTGAATGGCATCCCCCTGGACAGATGTGGCCGAGAAAGCCACCATAGAAGAGAATTTCTGGTCTCTTGATCCAGATTCAGAGTAGGGGACAAGTCTGAGTAATCCCCATTCCACTGACTTAGCATGCACAATTGCAGCGGTCTGAGATGTAGACGTGCAAAGGGTACTATGTCCATTGCTGCTACCATTAAGCCGATCACCTCCATGCATTGAGCTACTGACGGGTGTTGAATGGAATGAAGGACACGGCATGCATTTTGAAGCTTTGTTAACCTGTCTTCTGTCAGGTAAATCTTCATTTCTACAGAATCTATAAGAGTCCCCAAGAAGGGAACTCTTGTGAGTGGAAAGAGAGAACTCTTCTTTTCGTTCACCTTCCATCCATGCGACCTTAGAAATGCCAGTACTAACTCTGTATGAGACTTGGCAGTTTGAAAGCTTGAAGCTTGTATCAGAATGTCGTCTAGGTACGGAGCTACCGCAATTCCTCGCGGTCTTAGTACCGCCAGAAGAGCACCCAGAACCTTTGTGAAGATTCTCGGAGCCGTAGCCAATCCGAATGGAAGAGCTACAAACTGGTAATGCCTGTCTAGAAAGGCAAACCTTAGATACCGGTAATGATCTTTGTGAATCGGTATGTGAAGGTAAGCATCCTTTAAATCCACTGTGGTCATGTACTGACCCTTTTGGATCATGGGTAAAATTGTCCGAATAGTTTCCATTTTGAACGATGGAACTCTTAGGAATTTGTTTAGGATCTTTAAATCCAAGATTGGCCTGAAAGTTCCCTCTTTTTTGGGAACCACAAACAGATTTGAGTAAAACCCTTGTCCTTGTTCCGACCGCGGAACCGGATGGATCACTCCCATTAATAAAAGATCTTGTACGCAGCGTAGAAACGCCTCTTTCTTTATTTGGTTTGTTGACAACCTTGACAGATGAAATCTCCCTCTTGGGGGAGAGAATTTGAAGTCTAGAAGGTATCCCTGAGATATGATCTCTAACGCCCAGGGATCCTGGACATCTCTTGCCCAAGCCTGGGCGAAGAGAGAAAGTCTGCCCCCCACTAGATCCGTTCCCGGATCGGGGGCCCTCGATTCATGCTGTCTTAGGGGCAGCAGCAGGTTTCCTGGCCTGCTTGCCCTTGTTCCAGGACTGGTTAGGTCTCCAGCCTTGTCTGTAGCGAGCAACAGCTCCTTCCTGTTTTGGTGCAGAGGAAGTTGATGCTGCTCCTGCTTTGAAATTACGAAAGGAACGAAAATTAGACTGTCTAGCCTTAGGTTTGGCTCTGTCTTGAGGCAGGGCATGGCCTTTACCTCCTGTAATGTCAGCGATAATTTCTTTCAACCCGGGCCCGAATAAGGTCTGCCCTTTGAAAGGTATATTAAGCAATTTAGATTTAGAAGTAACGTCAGCTGACCAGGATTTTAGCCACAGTGCTCTGCGTGCCTGAATGGCGAATCCGGAATTCTTAGCCGTAAGTTTAGTTAAATGTACTACGGCATCTGAAATAAATGAGTTAGCTAACTTAAGGGCTTTAAGCTTTGTGTAATCTCATCTAATGGAGCTGATTCAAGTGTCTCTTCCAGAGACTCAAACCAAAATGCTGCTGCAGCCGTGACAGGCGCAATGCATGCAAGAGGTTGCAATATAAAACCTTGTTGAACAAACATATTCTTAAGGTAACCCTCTAACTTTTTATCCATTGGATCTGAAAAGGCACAGCTATCCTCCACCGGGATAGTGGTACGCTTAGCTAAAGTAGAAACTGCTCCCTCCACCTTAGGGACCGTTTGCCATAAGTCCCGTGTGGTGGCGTCTATTGGAAACATCTTTCTAAATATCGGAGGGGGTGAGAACGGCACACCGGGTCTATCCCACTCCTTAGTAACAATTTCAGTAAGTCTCTTAGGTATAGGAAAAACGTCAGTACTCGCCGGTACCGCAAAATATTTATCCAACCTACACATTTTCTCTGGTATTGCAACTGTGTTACAATCATTCAGAGCCGCTAACACCTCCCCTAGTAATACACGGAGGTTTTCCAGCTTAAATTTAAAATTTGAAATATCTGAATCCAGTTTGTTTGGATCAGAACCGTCACCCGCAGAATGAAGCTCTCCGTCCTCATGTTCTGCAAATTGTGACGCAGTGTCTGACATGGCCCTAATATTATCAGCGCACTCTGTTCTCACCCCAGAGTGATCACGCTTACCTCTTAGTTCTGGTAATTTAGCCAAAACTTCAGTCATAACAGTAGCCATATCCTGTAATGTGATTTGTAATGGCCGCCCAGATGTACTCGGCGCTACAATATCACGCACCTCCCGAGCGGGAGATGCAGGTACTGACACGTGAGGCGAGTTAGTCGGCATAACTCTCCCCTCGTTGTTTGGTGAAATATGTTCAATTTGTACAGATTGACTTTTATTTAAAGTAGCATCAATACAGTTAGTACATAAATTTCTATTGGGCTCCACTTTGGCTTTAGCACATATAGCACAGATATCTTCCTCTGAATCAGACATGTTTAACACACTATCAAATAAACTAGCAACTTGGAAATACTTTTCAAGTAATTTACTATAATATGAAAACGTACTGTGCCTATAAGAAGCACAGAAAAAGTTATGACAGTTGAAAATTAAAAAACTGAAAAGTTATAGCATCAAATCTTTGTAAAAAACACAATTTTAGCAAAGGATTGCTCCCATTAGCAAAGGATAACTAACCCTGATAGCAGAAAAAAAATACAGAAATAAACGTTTTTTTATCACAGTCAACTACAATCTCACAGCTCTGCTGTGAGTGATTACCTCCCTCAAAACAAGTTTTGAAGACCCCTGAGTTCTGTAGAGATGAACCGGATCATGCAGGGAAGACAATAAACTTCTGACTGAATTTTTTGATGTGTAGCAAAAGCACCAAAAAAGGTCCCTCCCCCTCACACATAACAGTGAGAGAGATCAGTAAACTGTCATAAATTAAATAAAACGACTGCCAAGTGGAAAAAAATAGTGCCCAAAACATTTTTTCACCCAGTACCTCAGAAAATTAAACAATTTTACATGCCAGCAAAAAACGTTTAACATTAATAAATTGAGTGTTATTAAAAAGCCTGTTGCTAGTCCCTGCAAATTAGGCTAAAGTTTTATGCATACAGTATAATTCCAGTGAAGTGCCATTCCCCAGAATACTGAAGTGTAAAATATACATACATGACAGCCTGATACCAGTTGCTGCTACTGCATTTAAGGCTGAGTTTACATTATATCGGTATGGCAGAATTTTCTCATCAATTCCATTGTCAGAAAATAATAAGCTGCTACATACCTCTTTGCAGATCTGCCCGCTGTCCCCTGATCTGAAGTTTACCTCTCCTCAGATGGCCGAGAAACAGCAATATGATCTTAACTACTCCGGCTAAAATCATAGAAAAACTCAGGTAGATTCTTCTTCAAATTCTACCAGAGAAGGAATAACACACTCCGGTGCTATTATAAAATAACAAACTTTTGATTGAAGGTATGAAACTAAGTATAATCACCACAGTCCTCTCACACATCCTATCTATTCGTTGGGTGCAAGAGAATGACTGGTAATGGCAGTTAGGGGAGGAGCTATATAGCAGCTCTGCTGGGTGAATCCTCTTGCACTTCCTGTTGGGGAGGAGTTAATATCCCATAAGTAATGGATGATCCGTGGACTGGATACACTTAACAAGAGAAATCAATATAAAAACAAACACAAGTATCAGGATAAGCATGAATGCACAAATGAACACTGAATTAGCGATTGCTCATTGGCTGATGGGGACCACTTCTACAGCTTTATTTGTGGACAGGGACAAGTTTTAAACAATCCCAAAAATAAATTGATTTTTTTAAACATTTATATTCCTGATGTTACGCAGAATACTGAATTGAGCAGAGGAGTTTGGATGAAATCTGTGTACTACATAAATTACCTGCTGCTTGAGGTGAGTCTCTTGTTGCTTCATTAGTTCACACATGCGTTGAGATTCAACAGCTTCTTTCAAAAGCTACAAATTAAGACAATATAAATTAAATAATATGGGAACATTTGAGAGCTAGCTGGTGATTGGTTGTTGCACATATATGCCTCGTCATTGGCTCACCCGATAGGTCTGCTAGCTTCCAGCAGTACAGTAAATTGGAAAAGTTGTTTAAAATTGTATGTTCTATCTGAATCTTAATTTTGACTTTACTGTCCATTAAAGTGAAAGTCAATCCAAGCATTTTACAAACACTAGTATTGACTATTGAAACAAAGGGGACTTTCATTCATGAAGTATAACTCCATGTAGAAATCTCCTTTATTTGTTTCAATCCATCGCTGTTCTTAGCTGCTAAAGCAGCCCACGGCTAAAATATTTTTTTTGCTGAGGCGACGTTTTCCCCTCTTGGCTAATAGCCGTGCGGTAAATCAGGCTCCCATGGGCGCCAAGCCGGATTTACCGCACGGCTATTAGCCAAGAGGTGAAAACGTCGCCTCAGCAAAAAAAATCTTTTAGACGTGGGCTGCTGTAGCAGCTAAGAACGGCGATCGATTGAAACAAATAAAGGAGATTTCAACATGAAGTATCTTATACTTCATGAATGAAAGTGCCCTTTATTTGTTTCAATAGCCAACCCTAGCGTTTGTAAAATGTTAGGATTGACTCACTTTAAGTTGGTTATATGCTGACCCAGACTCTAGCATGAACAACCTTCTTGCGTGAAGAAAAAAAAAAAAAAGAAAAAAACTTTAACAACCTTTTTTTTACATGGATACTTTTTCCCAGGTCATTAAAAAGGGACAGTCTAGACAAAATAAAACTTTCATGATTCAGATAGGGCATGCGATTTTAAACAACTTTCAAATTACTTTTATCATCAAATTTGCTTTATTCTCTTAGTATTCTTTGTTGAAAGCTAAACCTAGGTAGGCTTATATACTAATTTCTAAGCCGTTGAACCACCTCTTCTCAGTACATTTTGACAGTTTTTCACAGATAGTCACTGATAGTTCATGTATGCCATAAAGATGACATTGTGCTCACTCCTGTGGAGTTATTTATCTATTTATTTTAGGGCTGCAACATCTAATCGGTAAGTTTGATCATAAAAATAGTGGTCAACAAATCTTATCAATTAGGTGGTCAGCGATTAGTTGGTCAGTTGCACAGCACCAGCTGCTTTAATCTGATCTACTGCAACTAAGATTGTGCAAAAAAAGAATTTTTTAAATCTTTTTTCTATCCGATTAATCTGACAATAATCATCCGATTAATCGGATAGAAAAAAATATATAATAAAAATGTTTGCACAATACCATGTGCAGGAGTTCATCGGATTGAAGCAGCTGGTGCTGTGCAATTAACCAACTAATCACTGACCACCTAATTGATAATGAGATTCTTTGACAACTATTTTTATGTTCAATCTTACCGATTAATTGTTGCAGCCCTAATTTATTTACTGATTGACTAAAATGCAAGTCTGTCAAAAGTACTGAGTTAAGGGGGCAGTCTGCAGAGGCTTAGATACAAGGCAATCAGAGGTAAAATGTGTATTTATATAACAGTGTTGGCTATGCAAAACTGGGGAATGGGTAATAAAGGGATTATCTTTTTAAACAATAAAAAATTTCAAGCAGACCGTCCCTTTAACATGTGGATAAAAATGATATTTAAATAAAATTGCTCAACAAAATAAAAATAGGAAGTGATGTTTGTCTTTGAATAAGCCTATATTGGTTAGCGACTCTATACCACTAACCTAACAGGTGTGAGACTTGAACTTTGCTTTGACTTCTTAAAGGGGTAGTAACCACCTTGTAATTACAGAATTCATCTGCAGTCTTCCAACAGGTGAACTATATTAAAACAGATTAATTTTTTAAAATGGTCAAACTCCACACTCCTGATTTGGACGAGTCAATCAGGACTTGAGTCTGGAGGGGACAGGGCTTGTCACTGTCATTGTGTTAACAAAATCTCAAATTGTATGGCTTCAGCAGAAAAGATAGGAGACAAATTCTATGACATAATACACTATTAAATGTGACCGTAATTACAAGACATTTCTGTTATGTTACTATAGAATAACACAGACAAGTTTTAAAGGTTTAGAAATATTTGCAAAATACGAGAAGACATAATTATAGGTTATAAAATCAACCTACTTTTTTGCTGAAACAAAGCTTCTAAATATCTAAATTTAACTTTGAAATTGATATAAATATGAGCTTCAATGACCTCCCATAAAAATAGGCAGGGTTTATGTAAAATTAGTTCCTGTGCTCCATCCAATAGGGAAGCAGTTCCACCCATTTCATTTTAATATTCAATAATATTCATTCATCGGCTGAAGCCGATTGATGTATCAACATAAGGTTGAGTCCAATTATTAGAACACAACAAATGATCATGCTAGCCCAGATTTCCCCAGCATCACCCTCAGCCACCAAACAAACAAACTTCAGAGCGCTGAAGATTAACATAGCTAGCCCGGCTCCCCTCAGCATTACTCTCAGGAGGCGTCAACCACACAAGTGTGACCCGGACTCCATTTAGAAAAAGAAAAAAAATAATGTAAGAACTTACCTGATAAATTATTTTCTTTCATATTGGCAAGAGTCCATGAGCTAGTGACGTATGGGATATACAATCCTACCAGAAGGGGCAAAGTTTGCCAAACCTCAAAATGCCTATAAATACACCTTCACCACACCCACAATTCAGTTTAACGAATAGCCAAGTAGTGGGGTGATAGAAAAAGGAGTAAAAAGCAACAACAAAAGGAACTGGAAATATAATTGTGTTTTATACAAAAAAACATAACCACCATAAAAAGGGTGCATCTCATGGACTCTCGCCAATATGAAAGAAATGAATTTATCAGGTAAGTTCTTAAATAAATTATGTTGTCTTTCATGTAATTGGCAAGAGTCCATGAGCTAGTGATGTATGGGATATTAATACCCAAGATGTGGAACTCCACAGAAGAGTCACTAGAGTGGGAGGGATAAAATAAAAACAGCCATTTTCCGCTGAAAAAATTAAATCCACATCCAAAAAATAAAGTTCTCATAATTGAAAAAACAAAACAAAAAAACTTAACATAAGCAGAGGAATCAAACAAACCGCTGCTTGAAAAACTTTTCTACCAAAAGCTGCTTCCGAAGAAGCAAACACATCAAAATGGTAGAATTTAGTAAATGTATGCAAAGAAGACCAAGTTGCTGCTTTGCAAATCTGATCAACTGAAGCTTCATTCTTAAAAGATCACAAAGTTGAGACTGATCTAGTAGAATGAGCTGTGATTCTCTGAGGTGGGGCCTGACCCGACACCAAATAAGCCTGATGAATCAAAAGCTTTAACCAAGATGCCAAGGAAATGGCAGAAGCTTTCTGATCTTTCCTAGAATCAGAAAAAAACAAATAGACTTGAAGTCTTCCTGAAATCTTTAGTAGCTTCAACATAATATTTCAAAGCTCTAACAAATTCAAAAGAATGTAAGGATCTCTCCAAAGAATTCTTAGGATTAGGACACAAAGAGGGAACAACAATTTCCTTATTAATGTTATTAGAATTCACAACCTTAGTAAGAAATTCAAGTCCGCAAAACCGCCTTATCCTTATGGGAAATCAGAAAAGGACACTCACATGAAAGAGCAGATAATTTGGAAACTCTTCTAGAAGAGATAGCCTAAAGGAACAACACTTTCCAAGAAACGGTTAAAAAAGTGTCAGGGTTTTGAACTCCCTGTGGAGGTGCGCTCACGGATGCAGATATCAGAATGAAAAATGTCCAAAGTAACGGCAGCTCTTCCGAAAGTTTCAGGTACGATGAGGAGATCTATAGTAGAGATAAGAAGGCGCCAAACATAGGGTGATATTGTCACTATCTGGAAGCACACTCGGGTAACAGATAGAAGGGATACTTACAAACACAGTGGCACCACGATGTGCCTAGCAAAACAGACCGGGACCTCAACCGTCACCCGGAAGACCAACCAATGGCGTGCACCAAGCCTCCCGCAGTCACGTGAATCGTGTGGCCAATCACAATCCCTTAGGCTCACACACCTTTCTTCCGAGCTTCCGAATGAGCTAAGCAGCAACAGTGTAGACAAACCAGGTGTCCCATACACTGCAATCTCTGGAAATTGATTGGTTAGGATAGGAGTGTAAAAAAGGAGACCCACTCCAACAAGGTACTATAAAAACAATTTATTTAAAATGTCCTTAAAATCAGCAATGCGTTTCTCGGCCACGCAGGGCCGTTTCATCAGGCTGTCCACGAAAGTACTTTAATATCCAAACAATGCATAGGCTCAAAGAGGAGGAGCCTGTAAAGCCTTCAAAACCAAATTAAGACTCCAAGGAGGAGAGATTGATTTAATGACAGGCTTGATACGGACCAAAGCCTGTATAAAACGGTGAATATCAGGAAACTTAGCAATCTTTCTGGGAAATAAAACAGAAAGAGCAGAGATTTGTCCCATCAAGGAACTTGCAGACAAACCTTTATCCAAACCATCCTGAAGAAACTGTAAAATTCTAGGAATTCTAAAAGAATGCCAGGAGAATTTATGAGAAGAACACCATGAAATATAAGTCTTCCAAAATCGATAATAAATCTTCCTAGAAACAGACTTACGAGCCTGTAGCATAGTATTAATCAGAGTCAGAGAAACCTCTATGACTAAGCGTTCAATTCCCATGCCTTCAAATGTAACGATTTGAGATCCTGATGGAAAAACTAACCTTGAGACAAAAAGGTCTCGTCTTAAAAGAAGTGGCCAAGGTTGGAAACTGGACATCCGAACAAGATCTGCATACCAAAACCTGTGAGGCAATGCTGGTACTACCAGAAACACAAACTATTGTTTCATGATGATCTTGGAGATCACTCTTGGAAGAACTAGAGGCAGGAAAATATAAGCAGGTTGGTAAAACCAAAGAACTGCTAACGCATGTATCAACTCTGCCTGAGGATTCCTGGAACTGAACAAGTACCTGCCATCTCCATAAGAGGCATAGTTTGTAAAACTGAATTGTGGGTGTGGTGAGGGGCGTTTTTTTATAGGCATTTTGAGGTTTGGGAAACTTTGCCCCTCCTGATAGGATTGTATATCCCATACGTCACTAGCTCATGGACTCTTGCCAATTACATGAAAGAAAGGGGGACTCTTATAACAAAGCCAGATACAGCTGTGGCGCTATCTTCCAACCGCTAAATATAAGTGTAGCATATGAATAAGCATCAATCACACAATGTATTTGCATAAAGGTTTTGTACTACTTAGTGTGATTGACGCATATTCAGATGCTACACTTCTATTTAGCTGTCCAAAGATAGTACCGTAGCTGTGTCTGGCTTTATTGTTGTAAGAGTCCTTTTTTTCTAAATTAAGTCACTAGTGTGGTTGATGCCTCCTGAGAGTAATGCCGAGGAGAGACGGGCTAGCTATATTAATCTTCAGCGCTCTGGTGCGCCAAACTGTTGACTACATCACAATGTAGATGTTAGCCCTGCCTTTGGTGACGCGCTACAGAATAGACAGAGAGACCAAGATGTGCATGCATTACTCAGAAAAGATGGCAAATACGCATGCGGGCCACCATGATTCTACCTAGGTAAAACATAGTTAGCCCGCCTACATAATGAGGAAAAAAAAATGGGTTTGGCAAAATAAGGATTTTTGATTAGAAAACTTTTAATTAGGTACAAAAAAAAAAAAAAAAACAGAATTTATGCTTACCTGATAAATTACTTTCTCCAATGGTGTGTCCGGTCCACGGTGTCATCCTTACTTGTGGGAATATCTCTTCCCCAACAGGAAATGGCAAAGAGTCCCAGCAAAGCTGGCCATATAGTCCCTCCTAGGCTCCGCCCACCCCAGTCATTCGACCGACGGACAGGAGGAAAAAATAGGAGAAACCATAGGGTGCCGTGGTGACTGTAGTTAGAGAAAATAATTCATCAAACCTGATTAAAAAACCAGGGCGGGCCGTGGACCGGACACACCGTTGGAGAAAGTAATTTATCAGGTAAGCATAAATTCTGTTTTCTCCAACATTGGTGTGTCCGGTCCACGGCGTCATCCTTACTTGTGGGAACCAATACCAAAGCTTTAGGACACGGATGAAGGGAAGGAGCAAATCAGGTTACCTAAACGGAAGGCACCACAGCTTGCAAAACCTTTCTCCCAAAAATAGCCTCCGAAGAAGCAAAAGTATCAAATTTGTAAAATTTGGCAAAAGTGTGCAGTGAAGACCAAGTCGCTGCCTTACATATCTGATCAACAGAAGCCTCGTTCTTGAAGGCCCATGTGGAAGCCACAGCCCTAGTGGAGTGAGCTGTGATTCTTTCAGGAGGCTGCCGTCCGGCAGTCTCATAAGCCAATCGGATGATGCTTTTAAGCCAAAAGGAAAGAGAGGTAGAAGTTGCTTTTTGACCTCTCCTTTTACCAGAATAGACGACAGAGAAGATGTTTGTCTGAACTCTTTTGTAGCTTCTAAGTAGAATTTTAGAGCACGGACTACATCTAAATTGTGTAGCAAACGTTCCGTCTTTGAAACTGGATTCGGACACAAAGAAGGTACAACTATCTCCTGGTTAATATTTTTGTTGGAAACAACCTTTGGAAGAAAACCAGGCTTAGTACGCAAAACAACCTTATCTGAATGGAACACCAGATAGGGCGGAGTACACTGCAGAGCAGATAACTCAAACTCTTCTAGCAGAAGAAATAGCAACCAAAAACAAAACTTTCCAAGATAGTAACTTAATATCTATGGAATGCAAAGGTTCAAACGGAACCCCTTGAAGAACTGAAAGAACTAGATTTAAACTCCAGGGAGGAGTCAAAGGTCTGTAAACAGGCTTGATCCTAACCAGAGCCTGAACAAATGCTTGAACATCTGGCACAGCTGCCAGTCGTTTGTGTAGTAAGACAGATAAAGCAGAAATCTGTCCCTTTAGAGAACTCGCAGATAATCCTTTATCCAAACCTTCTTGTAGAAAGGAAAGGATCTTAGGAATTTTTATCTTATTCCATGGGAATCCCTTGGATTCACACCAGCAGATATATCTTTTCCATATTTTATGGTAAATTTTTCTAGTTACCGGTTTTCTGGTTTGAACCAGAGTATCTATGACAGAATCTGAAAACCCACGCTTTGATAGAATCAAGCGTTCATTCTCCAAGCCGTCAGCTGGAAGGAGACCAGATTTGGATGTTCGAATGGACCCTGTACAAGAAGCTCCTGTCTCAAAGGTAGCTTCCATGGTGGAGCTGATGACATATTCACCAGGTCTGCATACCAAGTCCTGCGTGGCCACGCAGGAGCTATCAAGATCACCGAGGCCCTCTCCTGCTTGATCCTGGCTACCAGCCTGGGAATGAGAGGAAACGGTGGAAACACATAAGCTAGGTTGAAGGTCCAAGGCGCTACTAGTGCATCTACTAGAGTCGCCTTGGGATTCCTGGATCTGGACCCGTAGCAAGGAACCTTGAAGTTCTGACGAGACGCCATCAGATCCATATCTGGAATGCCCCATAATTGCATCAACTGGGCAAAGATCTCCGGGTAGAGTTCCCACTCCCCCGGATGGAATGTCTGACGACTCAGATAATCCGCTTCCCAGTTTTCCACACCTGGGATGTGGATCGCAGATAGGTGGCAGGAGTGATCCTCCGCCCATTGTATTATTTTCGTCACTTCTTTCATCGCCAGGGAACTCCTTGTTCCCCCCTGATGATTGATATAAGCAACAGTCGTCATGTTGTCTGATTGGAATCTTATGAATCTGGCCTTTGCTAGCTGAGGCCAAGCCCTGAGAGCATTGAATATCGCTCTTAGTTCCAGAATGTTTATCGGGAGAAGAGACTCTTCCCGAGACCATAGTCCCTGAGCTTTCAGGGATTCCCAGACCGCGCTCCAGCCCACTAGACTGGCGTCGGTCGTGACGATGACCCACTCTGGTCTGCGGAAGCTCATTCCCTGGGATAGGTGGTCCAGGGTTAGCCACCAACGGAGTGAATCTCTGGTCTTCTGATCTACTTGAATCACTGGAGACAAGTCTGTATAGTCCCCATTCCACTGTTTCAGCATGCACAGTTGTAATGGTCTTAGATGAATTCGCGCAAAAGGAACTATGTCCATTGCTGCAACCATCAATCCTACCACTTCCATGCACTGAGCTACGGAAGGACGTGGAATAGAATGAAGAACTTGACAAACGCTTAGAAGTTTTGACTTTCTGACCTCTGTCAGAAAAATCCTCATTTCTAAAGAATCTATTATTGTTCCCAAGAAGGGAACTCTTGTCGACGGAGACAGAGAACTTTTTTCTATGTTCACCTTCCATCCGTGAGATCTGAGAAAGGCCAGAACTATGTCTGTATGAGCCTTTGCCTTTGAAAGGGACGACGCTTGTATTAGAATCTCGTCCAAGTATGGTACTACTGCAATGCCCCTCAGTCTTAGAACCGCTAGAAGGGACCCGAGTACCTTTGTGAAAATCCTTGGAGCAGTGGCTAACCAGAATGGGAGGGCCACAAACTGGTAATGTTTGTCCAGAAAGGCGAACCTTAGGAACTGATGATGTTCTTTGTGGATAGGAATATGTAGGTACGCATCCTTTAGATCCACGGTAGTCATAAATTGACCTTCCTGGATTGTAGGTAGAATCGTTCGAATGGTTTCCATTTTGAACGATGGTACTCTGAGAAATTTGTTTAGGATTTTTAAATCCAGAATTGGTCTGTAGGTTCCCTCTTTTTTGGGAACTACGAACAGATTTGAGTAAAATCCCATTCCTTGTTCCGCCAATGGAACTGGGTGTATCACTCCCATCTTTAACAGGTCTTCTACACAATGTAAGAATGCCTGTCTCTTTATTTGGTTTGAGGATAAGTGAGACATGTGAAACCTTCCCCTTGGGGGTAGTTCCTTGAATTCCAGAAGATAACCCTGAGAAACTATTTCTAGCGTCCAGGGATCCAGAACATCTCTTGCCCAAGCCTGAGCAAAGAGAGAGAGTCTGCCCCCCACTAGATCCGGTCCCGGATCGGGGGGTACTCCTTCATGCTGTCTTGTTAGCAGCAGCAGGCTTCTTGGCCTGCTTACCCTTGTTCCAGCCCTGCATCGGTTTCCAGGCTGGTTTGGTCTGTGAAGCATTACCCTCTTGCTTAGAGGATGCAGAATTAGAGGCCGGTCCGTTCCTAAAATTACGAAAGGAACGAAAATTAGACTTGTTCTTGGCTTTGAAAGGCCTATCTTGTGGGAGGGTGTGGCCCTTTCCCCCAATGATGTCTGAGATAATCTCTTTCAATTCTGGCCCAAAGAGAGTTTTACCCTTGAAGGGGATATTAAGCAATTTTGTCTTGGATGATACATCCGCTGACCAAGACTTTAGCCAAAGCGCTCTGCGCGCCACAATTGCAAACCCTGAATTTTTCGCCGCTAATCTAGCTAATTGCAAAGCGGCATCTAAAATAAAAGAATTAGCCAACTTAAGTGCGTGAACTCTGTCCATAACCTCTTCATATGGAGTCTCTCTACTGAGCGACTTTTCTAGTTCCTCGAACCAGAACCACGCTGCTGTAGTGACAGGAACAATGCACGAAATGGGTTGCAGAAGGTAACCTTGCTGTACAAAAATCTTTTTAAGCAAACCCTCCAATTTTTTATCCATAGGATCTTTGAAAGCACAATTATCCTCGATAGGAATAGTAGTGCGCTTAGCTAGTGTAGAAACTGCCCCCTCGACCTTAGGGACTGTCTGCCATAAGTCCTTTCTGGGGTCGACCATAGGAAATAATTTCTTAAATATAGGAGGGGGGACAAAAAGGTATGCCGGGCTTCTCCCACTCCTTATTCACTATGTCCGCCACCTGCTTGGGTATAGGAAAAGCGTCTGGGTGTACCGGAACCTCTAGGCACTTGTCCATCTTGCATAATTTTTCTGGAATGACCAGGTTGTCACAATCATCCAGAGTAGATAACACCTCCTTAAGCAGTGCGCGGAGATGCTCTAATTTAAATTTAAATGTCACAACATCAGGTTCAGCCTGTTGAGAAATTTTTCCTGAATCTGAAATTTCCCCATCTGACAAAACATCCCTCATGGCCCCTTCAGATTGGTGTGAGGGTATGACAGAGCAATTATCATCAGCGCCCTCCTGCTCTTCAGTGTTTAAAACAGAGCAATCGCGCTTTCTCTGATATGCAGGCATTTTGGATAAAATATTTGCTATGGAGTTATCCATTACTGCCGTCAATTGTTGCATAGTAATAAGCATTGGCGCGCTAGAAGTACTAGGGGCCTCCTGCGTGGGCAAAACTGGTATAGACACAGAAGGAGATGATGTAGAACCATGTCTACCTACTCCCTTCATCGGATGAATCATCTTGGGCAACTTCATTATCTGTGGCAGTACTGTCCTTACTTTGTTTGGACGCTATGGCACAATTATCACACAATTTTGAAGGGGGAGACACATTGACTTTCATACATATAGAACATAGCTTATCTGAAGGTACAGACATGTTAAACAGGCTTAAACTTGTCAATAAAGCACAAAAACCGTTTTAAAACAAAACCGTTACTGTCTCTTTAAATTTTAAACAGAGCACACTTTATTACTGAATATGTGAAAAAGTATGAAGGAATTGTTCACCACAGTGTCTTAAAGCATTCAAAGTATTGCACACCAATTTTCAGAGCTTTAACCCTTAAAATAACGAAACCGGAGCCGGTTACAGTTTTAACCCCTCTACAGTCCCAGCTACAGCCTTTGCTGTGACTTTACCAAACCCAGGGGGGAATACGATACCAAATGAAGCCTTCTAGGAACTTTTCCAACTACTTTCAGATCCTCACACATGCATCTGCATGTCTTGCTCTCAAAAGTAACTGCGCAGTAATGGTGCGAAAATGAGGCTCAGCCTACAACTGGGAAGGCCCTTCCTGACTGGAAAGGGTGTCTAACACAGTGCCTGACGTTAAAAAACGTTCCCCAAGTTTATAAGTGTGAATTACCAGCATAAACATGTATAAAATGCCCAAATAAAGCAATCGATTTTGCCCATAAAAGTGTCTACCAGTTTTATAGCCCATATTAAGCCCTTTATTCTGTTTGAGACTAAGAAAATGGCTTACCGGTCCCCATGAGGGGAAATGACAGCCTTCCAGCATTACACAGTCTTGTTAGAAATATGGCTAGTCATACCTTAAGCAGAAAAGTCTGCTAACTGTTTCCCCCAACTGAAGTTACTTCATCTCAACAGTCCTATGTGGAAACAGCAAACGATTTTATTTACTGTCTGCTAAAATCATCTTCCTCTCACAAACAGAATTCTTCATCTTTTTCTGTTTCAGAGTAAATAGTACATACCAGCACTATTTTAAAATAACAAACTCTTGATAGTAGAATAAAAAAAACTACAACTAAACACTACATACTCTTAACCATCTCCGTGGAGATGTTGCCTGTGCAACGGCAAAGAGAATGACTGGGGTGGGCAGAGCCTAGGAGGGACTATATGGCCAGCTTTGCTGGGACTCTTTGCCATTTCCTGTTGGGGAAGAGATATTCCCACAAGTAAGGATGACGCCGTGGACCGGACACACCAATGTTGGAGAAAAGTACTTTAGTACTGGCAGTCTTTCTGCCAGTACTTAAGATGGCGGTGACATTTGTGAGGTGGGGGAGGTTAAAGAGCTGTCTGAGGGGGGTCAGGTGGGAGGCTGATCCCTACACTAAAGCCAACATTAACCCTACAAGCTACCTAATTAACCCCTTAACTGCTATGCATAATACAAGTATGGTGCGCAGCGACATTTTAGCGGCCTTCTAATTACCAAAAAGCAAAGCCAAAGCCATATATGTCTGCTATTTCTGAACAAAGGTGATCCCAGAGAAGAATTTACAACCATTTGTGCCATGATTGCACAAGCTGTTTATAAATAATTTCAGTGAGAAACCTAAAGTTTGTGAAAAAGTGAACAACTTTTTTTTTTATTTCATTGCATTTGGCAGTGAAATGGTGTCATGAAATATACCAAAATGGGAGTAGATCAATACTTTGGGCTGTCTACTAAAAAACAATAAATACATGTGAAGGGTTATTCAGGGATTCCTGACAGATATCAATGTTACAATGTAAATAGCAAAGTGCTACTTGTACCTATTGCCCTTTAACTTGCAAAAAAAGCAAAGAACATGGGTATTTCTAAAAATTTGGGTGTTTTTTGGTGGTTGTGGATCTAAAACACATTTTGGGGGTCAAAGTTAGAAAAGGTGTTTTTTTTCCCATCATATTTTATAATTTTTTTTAATTGTAAATTATAAGATATGATGAAAATATTAGTATTTTTAGAAAGTCCATTTAATGGCTAGAACAACTGTATATAATGTGTGGGTACAGTAAATGAGTAAGAGGAAAATTACAGCTAAACACAAACATTGCAGAAATGTAAAAATAGCCCTGGTCCTTAACGGTAAGAAGATTGAAAAATGGTCTGGTCACTAAGGAGTTAAAAAAAAAACTAACATTTTGAGAGTACTATCCCTTTAATGTTTTTTAACCCATTAGCTGTCCGAAGATAGTGCCGTAGCTGTGTCTGGCTTTATTGTTGTAAGAGTCCTTTTTTTCTAAATTAAGTCACTTTAGTGTGGTTGATGCCTCCTGAGAGTAATGCCGAGGGGAGCCGGGCTAGCTATGTTAATCTTCGGCGCCCTGGTGCGCCAAACTGTTGACTACATCACAGTGTATGATGTAGTGTTTAAAATCGGATAACAAAAGTTCCAATGTAAACACATTTAAAAAAAAAAAAAAATAATCGGATCATGGGGGACGAGTTCCCATTCTGAAAGTGCAGGAGGCTACAGTACACCAGATCAGTAAGAGCGTCCCATGCTGTCCTTAAGGGGTTTAACAAAACATCCTTTTTCTGCAATTATTTTTCAATAGCCAAACTCCACCCAACATTTGCCTTATTTGGGAGGAGCCTATGTGGGCTTTAGTCCACAGACAACAAGGCTAGTCAAGGTCATAATGTTAGTATAGAGCATTGGTTTTCAAACCTCCCTAACAGGCCAGAATTTGGGGATATCTGAATTGGAGCACAGGTGAAATAATCAGCCGATTAGTAAACCTGGTTATTTTACCTGCTCTCACCCAAGGTAATCCTGAAAATCCCTCCAGTTAGGGAGGTCTGAGGACAAGTTTGAAAAACATTGGTATTAAAGTGACCGATGTGTAACAAGGTTAGCCTTAAGTCAGGATGGTGCAGTGCAAGTTCTGGTAATTAGAAATTGCTAAATTTTTAGAGCTAAAATAAATGGAAAAAAGAAAAAAAAAAAAAAGTGTGGCATATTTGCATATAGAAGCATACAAAAAAGTTGAAGTACTTTGGCTTACAAATACTGCTGCTTATTCTGTTGCACTATATTTTTAAAAATGATACTAGGAGTTGGGTGTATTAGTTAAAAAAAAATATAATAATAAATAAATGAGTTTTTACATCTGAATATACCTTGGTTACACAAATCTATATTTAAAATGTATGCATTTCCATTTGATGTGTGAGACTTACAAAATCCTTCTCGCGTTGGTGTCGTTCCTCCACCTCTTTTAACATTTCCTGAGCTTGCTGGAGCTTGGCGTCCACAAGCTGTTGCTGCAAGTCCTTGTGTTTAAAAACTTTATCGATATGCTAGTAAGAGACAGATACTTAGTGTGAGAGCAGCAGCCATGGTCGAAGGGTTTACAGACTGCAACAAGAATCGCTACAGTTAAACATTAAAAACAAAATTTATGCTTAACTGATAAATGTTTCTCTTTCTTGACACGGTGAGTCCACTCATCATCAATTACTGTTGGGAATATCACTCCTTGCCAGCAGGAGGTGGCAAAGAGCACCACAGCAAAGCTTTTAAAATATCACTCCCTTACCCACAATCCCCCAGTCATTCAACCAAAGGGAAAGGAGAGAAAGGAAGTAACACAAGGTGCAGAGGTGCCTGATGTTTATATAAAAAGAAACTGTATGAATACAGGGCGGGCCGTGGACTCACCGTGTCAAGAGATAAATTTATCAGGTAAGCATAAATTTAGTTTTCTTTCTAATGACACGGTGAGTCCACGGATCATCATCAATTACTGTTGGGAACCAATACCCAAGCCAGAGGACACAGATAAGGAAGGGACAAGACAGGAACCTAAACAGAAGGCACCACTGCTTGAAGAACCTTTATCCCAAAAGAAGCCTCAGCCGAGGCAAAAGTATCGAATTTATAGAATTTGGAAAAAGTGTGATGACCAAGTTGCAGCCACAGAAGCTTAATTTTTGAAGGTCCAGGAAGAAGAAACAGCCCTTGTGGAATGAGCTGTGATTTTCTCAGGAGGTTGCTATCCAGCAGCCTCATATGCCAAGAGAATAACGCTCTTCAGCCAAAGGGAAAGTGAAGTAGCCGTAGCTTTCTGACCCTTGCGTTTCCCAGAAAAGCAAGCAAACAATTCAGAAGACTGACGAAAGTCCTTAGTTGCCTGCAAATAAAATTTTAGCGCTCGCACAACATCCAGATTAGGCAACAAGCGTTCTTTGTGAGAAGAATGATTAGGACACAAAGAAGGTACACCGATTTCCTGATAAATATTGTTGACCAAAACAACCTTGGGCAGGAAACCAAATTTAGTACACAGAACAACCTTATCAGAGTGAAATATAAGATGAGGGGAATCACACTGTAAAGCAGAGAGTTCAGAAACTCTCTGAGCAGAGGAAATGGCAACAAGAAACAAAACTTTCCGAGATTACATCTTAATATCTAAAGAATGCATAGGCTCAAACGGAGCATGGAGGAGTAACAGGTTTAAACACAGACCAAATTCTAAGCAAGGCCTGACAAAACGATTGCACGTCTGGCACATCCACCAAGCGCTTATGTAAAATAGACAATGCCAAAATCTAACCCTTTAGAAGTACTTGCCGACAAACCCTTCCCCAGACCATCCTGGAGAAAGGACAAAATCCTAGGAATCCTTACTCTACTCCAAGATTCACAGCAATACAAATATTTACGCCAGATCTTATGGTAAATTCTGCGAGTCACAGGCTTACGAGCCTGAATCAAGGTCTCAATGACCGACTCTGATCCACACTTAGATAAAACTAAGCGTTCAATCTCTAAACAGTCAGCTTCAGAAAAACTAGATTTGGATGAAGGAAGGGACCCTGAAGTAGAAGGTCCTTCCTTAGAGGCAGTCTCCAAGGTGGAAAAGATGACATTTCCGCTAGGTCTGCATACCAAATCCAGCAAGGCCATGCCAGGGCTATGAGAATTACAGATGCCCTCTCCAGCTTGATTCGAGCAATGACTCTTGGAAGGAAAGTGAACGGAGAAAACCGGTATGCTAGACTGAAGTTCCAAGGAACTGCCAGAGCACCGATCAGAAATGCCTGCGGATCTCTTGACCTCGAGCCGTATCTCAGAAGTTTGTCATTCTGACGAGAAGCCATGAGATGTGGATCGCAGAAAGAAAGCAGTTGTGGGTCTCCGCTCACTGAATAATTCGGGCCACCTCCGTCATGGCCAAGAAACTCCGAGTTCCCCCCTGGTGGTTGATGTAGGCCACCGAGGTTATGTTGTCCGACTGGAATCTGATAAACCGGGCTAAGGCTAACTGAGGGAAGGCCAGAAGAGCATTGAAGATTGCTCTCCGCTCCAAGATGTTTATGCACAGGACTGACTCCTCCTGGGTCCATAAGCCCTGAGCCTTCAACGAGTCCCATACTGATCCCCAACCTAGAAGGCTGGCATCCTTGGTCACAATCACCCAGGAGGGTCTGCGGAAGCAAGTACCCTGGGAGAGATGATCCTGAGAAAGCCACCACGGAAGAGAGTCTATTGATGCCTGATCTAGATCTACACGCGGAGACAGGTCCATATAGTCCCCGTTCCATTGACTGAGCATGCATAACTGCAGAGGCCTGAGATGGAACTGAGCAAACGGAAAGATGTTCATGGAAGCCACCATCAGACCGATTACCTCCACACATTGAGCCACTGACGGCTGTGGAGAGGACTGAAGGGCAAAACAAGAGTCGAAAATCTTTTCTGACCTCCGTCAGAAAAATCTTCATTAACAGGAAGTCTATTATGGTCCCCAAAAATATGACCCTTGTAGCTGGAACCAGATAACTTTTTTCCCAATTCACCTTCCATCTGTGGGATCGAAGAAAAGACAAGATCTCCGTATTAGATTCTGCTTGTTGAAAAGATGGTGCCTGAACCAGAATGTCGTCCAGATAAGGTGCCACTGAAATGCCCCGAGATCGAAGCACAGCTAAAAGAGCCCCCAGAACCTTTGAAAAAAAATCTGGGAGCTGTGGCAAGGCCGAATGGAAGGGCCATGAACTGGAAAGGATTGTCCAAAAAGGCGAATATCAGAAACTTGTGATGGTCCCTGTGAATGGGAACATGAAGGTATGCATCCTTTAGGTCTATGGTTGTCATGAACTGATCCTCTTGTACCAAGGGAAGAATGGAGCGTATATAGTCTCCATCTTGAAGGATGGCACTCTGAGAAACTGGTTTAAATATTTACTACGAACAGATTTGAGTACAATCCCAGATGCCTTTCCTGAAAGGGAATTGGAACTATTACCCCCAGTGCAGCAAGGTCCTTGACACAATGTAAGAACGCCTCTCTTTATCTGGTCTACAGATAATCTGGAGAGGAGAAACCTGCCTCTGGGAGGAAAAGATTTGAAGTCTATTTTGTATCCCTGGGAGACAATGTCCACCGCCCAGGGATCCGGTACATCTCTTATTAAGCCTGGGGAAAAAAAAAAAAGTCTGCCCCCTACAAGATCCGCTCCTAGATTGGGGGCCAACCCTTCATGCTGACTTGGAATCAGCTGAAGGCTTTTTAGATTGCTTTCCCTTATATCAGGACTGGTTGGGCTTGGGCTTCCAGGAAGGCTTGGCTTGATCTTGCTTGGAGGAAGGGGAGGAAGATTTGCCTTTAAAGTTACAAAAGGCACGAAAATTACTCAGACGTCCCTTCTGCTTATTCTTTTTATCTTGAGGAAGAAAAGAACCATTCCCTCCAGTAATATCTGAGATAATTTCCGCCAAACCAGGTCCAAACAAGGTCTTACCCTTGTAAGGAATAGCCATGAGCTTAGATTTAGATGAAACATCCGCAGATCAGGACTTCAACCACAAGGCCCTGCGGGCTAGGACCGCAAAACCAGAAATTTTGGCTCCCAGTTTAATAACCTGTAAGGAAGCATTTGTAATGAAGGAATTGGCTAACTTGAGAGCCTTAATCCTGTCCTGGAACTCATCAAGAGGGGTATCCTTCTTAAGAGATTCAGACAACGCATCAAACCAGTAACATGCAGCGCTGGTAACAGTGGCGATACACACCGCAGGTTGCCATTGTAGACCCTGGTGGACATACATCTTTTTTAGTAAAGCCTCCAATTTTTTTATCTATTGGATCTTTAAAAGAACAACTATCCTCTATGGGAATAGTAGTCCTTTTGGCTAAAGTGGAGATTGCTCCTTCTACCTTAGGAACCATCTGCCACGACTCCTTAATAGAATCCGCTATAGGAAACATCTTAAAAATAGGAGATGGAGAAAATGGAATACCAGGTCTTTCCCATTCTCAAGCAATCTACGCAGCACGGTCAGGAACACTAAAAACCTCCACCGCGGAGGTAACATCAAAGTATTTGTTCAATTTACTAGACTTTTTAGGATTGACTACAACAGTTGTGTCTGAGTCATCCAAAGTAGCCAAAACCTCCTTAAGTAATAAGCGAAGGTGTTCTAGCTTAAATCTGAAGGATACCACTTCAGCATCAGAAGAAGGAATTACACTGAGTCTGAGATTTCCCCCTCAGATGCTACCGATATGTCTTCTTCCTCAGTCTTATGGGAAGGGACACTCTGGATAGCCAGAACTTACTCAGAAACCTTACTGTTTGCTTAAATTTCCTTTTATGCCTTCCCTGCAACATGGGGAAAGCTGACAAGGCCTCAGATACCGCAAGGGATACCTGGGAAGCAATGTCTTGTAGAGAAAATATTTTATCTCTATAACTTCAAGTTCTCTCAACTTAACTGACAAGCAGCAACTTTGCCTGGGATAATGGTTTGAAAAGCCTCTTGATCCATCTTATGTAATAAATAAGGATAAAGAGTAAAAATTATTTATTTGAAAATAAAAAAATATATGTGTACTGTGTCAGCGCAACAAACCAAATAGACCTCAGGCTACCCTATACACCTCAGTAGCTTTACTGGGTGCCCACCTGTCCTGCAGCTCACAGAGTGACTTCCCTCACAGAAGAAACAATCCCCTTTTCAAATACAGAACGGTTACTGAGCCCTAACTGCTGAAAAAAACGGCTTACAACAGTAATCTCCATGACCAAAAGTTAAAGTATAAAAACTACTATAAAACACTGAGCCACCAAAAATCACCTGACAATCTCAATGCCCAAACTTCCTAAAAGAAACCCCAAACATGAAGTTTTAATAAAGTCCCATATTAAAGAAGACAGCTTTTATCTGTAACAAGTGCCAGCAATCTCCTTGCAAAAGAAAATTAAAATGACACTTGCCTGAAAGTGTTGTCCGGCAGCAGGACAGCTCACCTGGTTTGAGAGGGTGCAGCACCTCACATGGACCTGTGAAGAGAGAAAAACAGAGTAAACCTACTAAGGTTTTCTAGTTAGGGCAGCAGATTCTTGAGAAAACGCAGTGAGGATTGTGCCTCACAAGTTCTCAAGTGCTCAAAAGCCACCACTGCCCTACGGAAGAGACTGATGTGGACTAGGCTAGACCCCAGAAAGGAACAGAGTAAGCTTACTCTGCTATAAAAATCTTGATTGAAGAAAACTTTTCATCAGACACCTAAACTTCACCTCCTCCTTGCACTACAGGCAAAGGAGAATGACTGTGGGATTGTGGGTAGGAGAGTGATATTTTGTGGTGCTCTTTGCCTCCTCCTGCTGGCCAGGAGTAATAAATGATGATCCGTGGTCTCACTGTGTCATTAGAAAGAAAAAAAAAACACATAAATGTTCACTTATCAGCATAATACATGGAGAAGTTTGAGAATTGCCAAGATCACTGTGATAACCTGTTTTATACACACAGCACCATTATCCTTGCTTGTGGGTCCTGCTCATTAGTTTTTCTTCATAACCACTTAATTTCTAAATCCTATATTTTTTTATGGTCAAACACCTTCCTTCTCCTCCACCACAGTTATGTGTCCCCTTAGTCTTGCTCTTACTACTTACATTGTGCACCTGAAGCCATTCTAAATGCTCCATCTTTTGCCTGTTCACATCAATTAGCCATCTACCTTATATGCCATTTATATTTCCCTTTGCCTAACTTTCTAGACTTCATTATAGAGCCACCCATCCTTTCTGCCACATCCAGATGTTTTTAACCCTACACATTTCCTATACTCTCACCTCTTCCCTCAGTTCATACTGCTCAATCAATTTCTTTAGCCTGTCAGCAAGCTCCACGTTTTCTTGACGTAGTTTAGCATTGCGCTCATTGTGCTGCTCCATCTGTGACTGGATGTCATTGAGTGTCACTTGGAAATGTGATGTAACCTCCTTCCGCTTCTCTTCTTCCTCACGGGCTCGCTGAACACCCTCCTCCTGAGGTAAGAAATTAATGTACAAATAAATTATAGCAGCTATGATATTATACACCCAATTACGCAAAATAAAGTACCCATACAAGCCTACTATGTTCTGACATTAATTTAGCAGCTGCATACAGGTGTACTTAGCACAACTGAAAAAAAAAATGTTATATCTATCAAAATTGCTCTCTCTCATTAAGTTATATACTGTACATTGCCATATTATCTTACAGCAACTTCTACACCATTTCCTGCATTTCTTAAAATATACAATCTAAGAATATTCACATATTCCACAATCTTATTCTCAAACAAAAAATACCCATCATTAAGTCCAGTCCTTTATATGGTTCAAATGCACCATCAAGTCTCCTTCCTCTAACCATGCAGATCACATCATAAAGACCTTCCCTGTATAGCACTGTCTAAAAGATACTAAGCATCCTAGGCAGGGCTGGACGTTTCCACTAGTCCTAAACTATTAAGAAATGTATCCTTTGCCTGTCTTTTAAAATTGAGTGGACTAGTACAGGTGGCCCTCAATTTACTCCAGTTCAATTTGCGCCGTTTCAGAACCACCTTTTTTTTTTTTCCCCAGTCATGTGACTGCTATTGAAAAGCATTAAAGAGAGACGGTCAAGTAAAAAAAAAAGTTCATGATTTAAATAGGGCATGTCCTTTTAAACAACTTTCCAATTTACTTTTATTACCAATTATGCTTTGTTCTCTTGATATTCTTAGTTGAAAGCTAAATCTAGGAGGTTCATAAGCTAATTTCTTAGACCTTGAAGGCCACCTCTAATCTGAAAGCATTTTGACAGTTTTTCACCACTAGAGGGCGTTAGTTCATGTGTTTCATATAGATAACACTGAGCTCAGGCACGTGAAGCTGCTAGGAGCAAGCACTGATTGGCTAAAAATGCAAGTCTGTCTTGAAATAAGGGGGCAGTTTGCAGAGCTATAGATACAAGGTAATCACAGAGGTAAAAAGTATATTATTATAACTGTTGGTTATGCAAAATTGGGGAAATGGGTAATAAAGGTCTACCTTTTTAAACAACAAAAACTCTGGTGTTTACTGTCCCTTTAAGAAGCATTGCACTGATTAAAATAGCCAGTAGGTGGAGCTGTCCGCTTGTGTTGCAGCAAAGTTATGCAAAGCCAAGCACACAAACAGGCTGGAATTAGTCTAGCTAGACATGAGCTATCGAGCAGCTTTCATAGGAACAAGATCTTCCTGTCTATAAATCAGTTCAAATTGGAATGCATAGAAAGAACTGTTTGCAGAAAAATGCAAGTAAAGTCTGTGTTGTGTGATTATTTCATAAGGTTTATAAAGCAGTTTAGCAAATGTTTTTGTTCATTTAACTTAGTTTAATTATATATTCTGTGTTGTGTGATTATTTGATACTGCCTATAATGCTGTTTAGCTTTTAAAGTCTTAATTTCAAAACTTTAAAAATAATGTATTAGGTGTTACTTATGACAATTTTGAGAGGGGCCTGGAATCTAACTCCCTCACTTCCCATTGACTTACATTATAAACTGGGTTTCAATTTACAACGGTTTCTATTTACAACCATTCCTTCTGGAACCTAACCCCAGTGTAAACGGAGGGCTACCTGTAATTTGTTTTCCTCAGGAATAACAATGTTTTCCCCTGATTAGTAAACTATACATGTATGATTACCGATTATACTTGCCTTCAGAGTACGATTGTGTCGCTGCAGCTCCCTACAAAGACTTTCTAGCTTGCTGCGGGCCAGTATGGCTTTGCTGTGCTCATTGCGAAGTTGGTCCTTCTCCTGGATTAGCTGAGTCTGCTTCTTCTGCAAGTTTCTCATCTGTTTTTGAGATGTTCTGTGCTCCTCCAGCTGAAGCGTGGTTGTAAACAGATGAGTAAAATTAGACACATGGCCCAATGTAATACTAGAATAAATCCCAATACTTGCCCTTGCAGAGCATTCCTCCCTCTACTCACCAGCTCAGCATATTTCTTGCACAATGCAGTCAGCTTCTCATCTGGCGTGCTGAGGGTATTCAGGGTCTGCATTAATAGTGTTATCTCCTTCCCTAAAAAAAAATATGAAAAGGGGACATAGATCACAAATATATCATCAGTGCTTATGTCACAGATAAAATGTAAAGTGTAGTAAATAGTATATATTTACTTAAGATACTTGGAGATTACACATTTTGAGAATTAAACAACAAATACTGAATTAACAATGATTACTAGTTTCTTGCTTTATCAATAGTCCAGGTCTCTTTGGATTTGACATTTGACTTTTGCCCCCCCCCCCCCCCCCGAGTCTTTAAGAAAAAAACCAAAACACACAATCCCTACTTTTGAAGCTATTCTTTATTGTATCTTACCTCATCTTGCACAAGGTTTAATATTTATGTTTTAAAATCAGAAAAGCCTTAGCTTATTGGACTGATTATGATCTAAGATAAGTATTCATGCAGCGAAAAGCCTAAATCTTTTGGTAACTAATGATGTTATGATGGTAAGACCGTAAACATTTCAAATCTACATCAGACACCAAAGGTCTAATTGAAAAATGTAAATGCAAAGTCTCATGAAAATGTAAATGCAAAGTACATTTTTTTTTTTTTTTTTTTTAAAATACCGACTTTATTTGAAAAAGCAAAAAATGATTTACAATATAGTTGGGAGACACAGCTCCTTTATGAAACAAAGCCAGTACAATTTTTCCAAAAACATAATATGAAGTATCTATGAGGGTAAGAAGAAAAAGAGAAGGAAGAGAGTTTGCGAGAGGAGAGTAGAGGAGGAAAGAGAGTATAAGGGCTTGCTCCAATACCTAATTCAGTTCATCCAGCCGTCGGGATCAAAGCTATATCTAAATACTATAGTGATGGATTAGCTAGGTTATGGGTTGTCTTGCTTAATATAAGATTCCCAAGTGGCCTTCATTTCCGCATACACATCCATTTTATTATATTTAATATAAAAATATTCTTCCAGTTCCAGAAATCCTGAAACTTTGCGTGACCACGTCGAGAGTTGGGGCCATTTTACTTTTCCAGTTCTTTACAATTAAGAACTTAACACTATTTGACAGTATATTGAATAAATGTTTGTGAGGTTTATGTCTTATGTTGGGGGTTTTACTTAACAACCAAATCAAGGGGTCTAAAGGAAATTGAATTTCTAGGATTGATTCTATTTCTGCTATGATTTCTCTCCAGAGAGTTTGGATAGAATTACACCACCATAACATGTGAGCTAGACCACTACCCCTATGTCCACATCTCCAACAATGTTCAGATCGGTGCTGAAATAACCCATGTATTTTCTTAGGTGTTAGATACCATCTGTGTAGAATAAATGCAAAGTACATTTTAATTTGTGTACAAGTTCCCATATGAACAAAATTTTCCTATTGGTTTTTTTTTTTTTTTTTTTTTTTTTTTATAATCATTTTATTGAAAATCCGGCATACAAATGCTTTGCCATATTGTAAACAATAATGTTGCGAAGTACAAAAACAAAAGAAACAGACAATCATAGCCTATACAATTTCCAGGTAAATTTTTCGCAAATACTTATAGCAAATACCTTCGTAACTAATTGGTGTCTTATTTTAACTGTACATAAAAAGGAGAACAAGTAACCTATTATTCCAGCTTATTTTATCCAATATATTAATTATTCTTAATAAAGTCTTTATCTTTTGTATCAGACCTTCTCAAAAAAAAAGCACCGTATATTCACCGATGCGTGGTAACCCTGCTAATAGCCCAATAGCAAAAAAAAGAAAAGAAAAAGAAAAAGGGGAAGAGAAAAAAAAAAAAAAAAAAAAAAAAAAAGGGGTGGGAAAGAAGAGACCAGTCATGGCGAACTGCTGCCTCGTTCCCCAGAGGTTTATTTTTCACAACCAATGTTGCGGGAGTGTCCCCTCCACAACCATTACAGTTAGATAGGGTGAGCTCCTTAAAGGGGCAATGAACTGGATTTGAATTTCAGAGGACCATGACAAGATTATATTCTTCCATTTGTCAAAGAACATTCTAAACTGTTTTTCAGGCATTCGCGTTAAACCTTGTCTTTCTACTGTCATCTGTAATTTCAAGTTATTAATAAATTATGTTAGCCTAGGGGAATCAGGGGATCTCCACTTCTGACATATTAAATTACGTGCGGCCAAAATGGCCATATTCACAAGCTGTCTATCACCTCTTTGTCTAAATTTTTTTCCTAGGAAAAATACCTTATACTGAGAAATCTCAATCTTCTCCTGCAAAAATCTGCTTAACCAGTATTGTACTTTCCCCCAAAATTGTCTAATTTTCGGGCACTCCCAGATGCAGTGTTTCAGATCTGCCATCACTTGCCTGCATTTTAAACATGTCGCGTTTTGCCCTCCCTGCCCCCATTTCCCTATCCTATAAGGTGTGAGATAGTAGTTATTCATCAGTTTAAACTGCGCTTCTCTCCATGTCACCAACATGGTTGCTTCCCTGGCCCGCTCGAAACTCTTTGTAATTTCCTCCTTTTGAATTATTCCAAAATGTCTAGAGAGAGTCTCCTTCATTTTATTCAAATGTTTTTCTCCCGATACGGCCTGTAACGCCTGATACCAGTAAGATAATGCACGTTTCCCTGCCTTGTATAGTTTGAGTCCTGACTCAATACCTGGATCCCAGACCATTCTATGCTTCTGTAACCTTTCTGAGAGAAAACTTCTGGCTTGCAGATATGCAAAAAAATTATTTGACGGTAACTGGAAGTTCCTTGCTAATTCCTCGTATGTTTGTATTATCTCTCCATCCCGTTGCATTATCTGCGAAAAATATATTATCCCTTTTTGCCGCCAAGATCTGAATACTGCATTATATATCCCTGCTGTAAAATCTAGGGTTCCTATAATTGGCAAATATTTTGATAGTTGGAAGTCTTGGCCTCTAAGGGCACAATATTTTTGCCATGCCAGTACAATGTTGGCGAATGTAGGCAAGTTGCTTATATTACTTGGTAGTCTGCAATAAGGGTAGTGCAAAATCGCCTTAAGATCAAATGGGGCTGTTAATGCAGACTCTATTGTATAATATGTAACATGATTTGTCTCTAAAATCCAATCTATACCAAATTTAATAAGTGTTACAATGTTGTAATGTGTAATATTGGTAACGAAAGGCCACCATATTTTATACTCTGTGTAAGTTTCTCTAAGGCTAATCTAGGTTTCTTCTTTCCCCATATAAACCTGGTGCATGCCTTTTTATATTTGCCCACATCCCGTTTGGAGATGAGTAATGGTAAGTTCTGCATCAAGAACAATAATTGGGGGAAGACTATTACTTTTATCAACATGACTTTTGCAGAGAGAGATAGGTAATGTATATTCCAACTTTCCAGTTTCTCCTGGAGATTATTAAAGTATTCACTATAATTTAAATGGTACCAATCCGTGGGATTTTTACTCAGTTTAATGCCTAGATAATTAATATGGGTCACTTCTCTGAATCTATGTTGAGTGTAGCTGCTCTTTGTTTTAACAATCCATAATAACTCCGATTTCTCGGAATTGATTTTATATCCCGAGAATTGGCTGAAGCTTTTAATAAGTTCTAAACATTTGGGAATGCTTACGTTGGTATCCTGTAAAAACAGAATAATGTCGTCTGCATAGAGAGAGATGGTTACCCTCTGGCCTCCCAGCGGAATCCCCAGCATCTCCTGTCTTAATAGTACTGCCAAAGGTTCAAGCGCGATATCGAATAGCAATGGTGAAAGCGGGCAGCCTTGTCTCGTCCCCCTTTGTAATGTGATGTGATTTGATAGTTCCCCATTTACTACGAGTTGAGATCTAGGATTACTATATATCTTCTTAATTACATTAGCTAGATTCCCCTCTATACCAAATTTATCTAAAGCCGTGAATAAGTGATCCCACGCGACTGTGTCGAATGCCTTCTCGGCGTCTATTGTTAAAAAGGGCTAGGTCCTTTGTACCTTCTTTACTAGCATCTTGATTTTTATTATGATAATAGTCTAACAGGACTAAGACTCGTCGCATGTTACGTACTGGATTCCTTCCAGGGATGAAACCTGTCTGATCTGTATGTATCAGATCCCCTACTGCTTTTTTTAATCTGTCGGCTAAAATTGATGAAAAAATTTTATAATCCTGGTTCAGGAGAGATATGGGGCGATACGACCCCATATCCTCCACCTTCCTGCCTTTTTTATGGATTAGAGAAATTATTGAATCTGTAAAATATGGGGATTCCAGTTTGCCTTGCATATAATAACTGTTGTATAGTCTGGCCAATGTTCCCGTCAATTCCTCACTTATTTTATAGAATTCCGCCGGGAGGCCATCAGGCCCAGGCGCCTTATTGGCCTTAGTTCTTTCTATCGTATACTTAATTTCCTCTTCCGTGATTTCTTTATTGATTAATTGAAGGGCTTCTCCTGATATTCTCGGGATATTAATCTTTTGCCAGAATTTAACTTTCTCCTCCTCGATAATTCCCTCTTTGGAGTATAATTTTTGATAGAACCTTAAGAAGGCCTCCCTTATTTCAGAGGATTGTGTGAAAGTTTCAGTGCCTTCCTTAATCATGGGAATCATGTTCCTTTTTTTCCTGAATTTAACAATTTTGGCTAAATGCTGAGCGGAGATCCCCTGATACCCCTGGCAATATGCCCTCGTCTTCATGTCTTCTCGTGCCCAAGACTCTCTCATATATAGCTCTCTCTCATTTTTTGCTTGCAAGTACTTTTTCCATGTATCTGGATTAGGGTTGCTAATATATTTACCATAACAATTTCTAAGACAATTTGCTAATTGTATATCTCTGGCCTTCCATTTGCGTTTTCTTATTATCATATATGATTTAATTTCCCCCCTTAAAACTGCCTTCCCTGCTTCCCAAAATGTTTCTATTTTGGACATATGCGCATGATTTAATTCATAATAATCTTTCCATTTTCGTGCCAGCCATTTATGAAATTCCTCGTCAAATATCATATATTTGGGGAAAAAAAATGTGTTTATATTATTAACTCTCTTATTTATCTTCCCATCCACTTTTAAAGTAATTATTGCGTGATCGGAGATTAATATTTCAGCTACTTTCGACTCTAAATCACTTGAGAGAATATTTTCCTCCACCAAAAACATGTCTATGCGCGAAAATTTTTTGTGTCCTTTTGATTCACATGAGAAACTACATTCGTCTGGATGTTGTAGGCGCCATATGTCTTTTAGTTTAAGTTTTTTTGCAAATTCTCTAAGTACTCTTGCAACCCTCATATGTTGTTTATTGCCTTTAAAACGAAATCTATCTAGATAAGGCTGCATCGTTGCATTCAAATCTCCAGCTAGAATTATATTTTGCCCTAGATAGGGTATTAATTTATTCGTCAGTTTTCCCCAGAACTCTTTATCTAATCCGTTTGGGCCATAAATATTGCAAAATGTCCATATCTTATGTTCAATTTCAATTTGTAAAATAATAAACCTGCCTACCGGATCTAATTCCTGTTTATGGATTTTGTATTCTAGTTTCTTATTGATTAATATAGCCACACCGCATTTCCTACTATTGCAGGGAGTTGCCCGAATTTCCGAGATCCAATTAAACTTTAATTTTACTAACTCTGAATCTTTTAAGTGCAGCTCTTGTAAGAAGATAATATCCGGATGGTGCTTTCTAAGTAATTTAAAAACATTTTTTCTTTTGATGGGTGAGGTTATCCCACCAACATTCCATGAAACGAGATTTAACATTTATTATTTGGAAATAATTTTTTACTAAAAGCTTCTTTTCCTTGTCCTCTCATACTATCTTCCTCTGAGGAACGAGCCTATGATCGCCCTGGAAATAGAAAAAGAGGGAAAAGAGACAGAGGGAGGGAGGGGGAAGAAAGAGAAAAAAAGAAAGAGAGGAAAAAAAAAAAAAAAAAAAAAAAAAAAAAAAAGGAAATAAAAGAACACACCCATATCTGACCATTTTACATCCCTAATAAAAAATCTGTACTAGTTACGGAGTCTCACTCACTAACGTGTGTCCTTAGGCACCTCTATACCTTTCTCTGTGCAATATCTTCCGGCTTCTTCAGCCGAATTTAGAGAGATATTGTCGCCTTCCGTGTTTATGATTATAATTTTAGCCGGATATCTCATTGTTGCCTTAATTCCTGCTTTTATCAGATTTGTACAGAAAGGTGCCATTAGCTTCCTTTTGGAAGACGTTTCCACAGAGAAATCTTGAAAGATGAGCACTTGTTTGGTATCTATCTTAAATGTCTTGTCTTTCCTATACTGTCTTAATATCGTTACTTTATCTTGAAAATCAAGATATTTTATCAGGACCACTCTTGGGCGTATGGACCCATCTGCATACTTCTTAATGCTCCCCACTCTGTGTGCCCTCTCAACTCTCATTTTTTCTGAGGTCATATTTACCCCTAATAAAGATGGCAAGGTGACTGATCCAAATAACATTAGATCCTCAAACTCTTTACTTTCAGGTAGACCAACTATACGAATATTGCTTCTACGGGATCTATCCTCCAGATCCTCCATTTTAAGTTGCATTAACCTAATCTTCTCTTCATAATTCAACCAGTTTACGTCCTGAGTGTTAAGTCTATCCTCGAGATCAGAAACCCTTTCCTCTGCCTCAGATAATCTATTAGAAAAGGACCTAATTTCTGCGGACAAAACCGCGATCTCCTTCTTAATGGAGTCAAATTGGGGCAATATTAAATCAGCCAGCTGGTTATTCGATAATTGTTTTTCTGCATTGTTAATGGAAATCTCCATTGTACCTTCTAATCCTGTCTCCAGCATAGCCTTAGCTTTCTTATCTTTCTTAGTTGGCATGGCTGGGGACCTCGTCTTGAGATTGGGTATATACTTGTCCATATATGTGACTGAATGTGTTCGTGATTAACAGGAAGAGAGAGAAGAAGAAAGAGGGGAGAGAAAGAAAAAAAAAAAAAAAAAAAAAAAAAAAAAAAAAGGGAGTGAAAAATCAGGCTGCTCGTATGCAGTATGTGTCAATGTGTCACCACTAGTGTTGTTCTAAATAGAATTGTTCATTAAAGATAAGGGTTTCCCTAAAAAGTGTTTTCCAATTTGTGTTGGACAATGTCCACAAGCAAAAAATTAAAAAAAAAGAAATCGTGTAGACAATAGATGAAAGTGAGTTAAATATTTGTGTCTCTGGCTATGTATGCCGAATAATGTGACGTGGCCCCTTACTGTGTAACCTCTAACTCAGCTCGGTATATACCCCTATACGTAGAAAATAATAGAATTGATCCTCAGATCAGGGCCCCCAGGCCCGTTTTATAGTCCTAGTGACCCTATAATATTGCCTTACAACTTAAATTAAACCTTGCCTTATACTGTCTTGTTTACTCTGTTATACAATCATTAGACCAACTATCGGTGGAAACACGATGGCACAACCTTTTGCCTGATGCTTATCTGGGTTAAATACTTTCTCTTATGACTTAACTGTAGTCCCCAGCAATCTATATATATAGGAGTTTTCCCCTTTTCCTCTTTTCACCCTCCCTCTTGAGTTTTAAGTAATATAAACTTTCTTAGCTTGCACGTTTTTCCTGTGTTTATCTTACTCTTAATTTAATACCTTCAAAATACAAAGAAAGCAACCTATGTCTGATGCCAAGCAGTCCTTTCAGTGACTTTAGATATGGAGGAGGGTTTTGAATTCAAACATCCTTCCGGAAATATTATTATTACCCTTTACCAGGTCTCTAGTTTAAATTCCCACCTCGTAATCTTTCACTACAATCCTTAATAGTTTATGGTAGTTTACCCTTAAGTTTTTAACTAATGAATACCCTTCTTGACACAATAACTTAAGTTCACCTTCTATATATATATTAAACGTTTTTCTGCGCAAAGAAAAAGATAGCAATCTCACATTTGCATACTTGTTTGTTCAACAATTTTAGCAATAATTTCAGAAAAGGAGGGAGGTTCTTAAATTATATACCCCTATGATACCAATTAGCTAGTTAGCGTTTTCCTTTTTCTTTCTTTACCTCCTTTCCCTTAACTGACCAATCTTAACGAGGTATTAAGCCCCCTGTTCTAGCTTTCCTTTTTTCTTTCCCTTTCTTTCCCCTCTCCTCCTCCCCGTTCTCTTTAAAAACAGTATAAACACATAACCAGTATAAGTCACCACTACTTAGCACAGAATTGATCACAACAATATTCTTTCCTGTATATAGCGCTTGCTTCCTGCAAATTACTGCTAATCTAGCGTTTGTAACCTCTATAGCATGCTGGGGTATACGGTAGATTCCCTGCATATAAAAGTCTGACAATTTATTAGACTTGACAAGAGTTCATGCTTTTCTGCTTATAACAGCAGGTAATTTCCCAGGATCTGTGGAAAAAAGATTATAAGTGGAGTCTTTCTTCCTTCTTTTGATAGTATCAACTGGCTTGAAATTCAGCGTATACTGCACAAAATCATCCTTGCTAATATATTTGTCCTGTTCTGAGATTGTCCCGCTGCTTATAGAATGTCACCACTTTTGTTGATTTGATGAATTAAATTCAACTAGTGCAGATAACAGGAGAGGAAAGACACACAGGACAAACAAGAACAAGGGGGCCGAATCCCCCTACTCCTCTGCTATGCTTTTATTGTATGTCCCTCTCCCCTGTGTCTCCTTCTTTATGCGGAGCAAACGTGTATAGTCAGTATTTCACGGAAGATGAGGGGAGATTGAAAGATCACTTTCTTTATTGCCTTTTGCCCTTATGTGTATGTTAGATACAGCAACTTATACCATTACATAGTGCAAGTATGGCCTGCTTATAGGCTTCTATTTATTTAAACCTTTGGTTCCGTCTATCAGTGGGGTTTAAATAAAAACGTCTTTCCCCTTTCCTCCTTCCCTGCTCCCCTCCCTTCGGGGTGGCAGATTAGAGTTTAGGGCTTGGCACAGATTTTTACTTTGTTTTGATGTGTAAGTGTCCCTTTTTCAACTTAGCCGGTATTGAGATAAAAAGTTTTTAAAGTCATTCAGATATAGACAAAAATTCACTGTCCTCCCACCGACACACACAGTGATCTATACACACATGCTGCTACTTTATATTCTTAGCGTCTTTTTAATACTTGCGTTCACCAACATGTGGCCATCTCGGCCGCTGCTCCTTCCCGACCTCGGATCCAAGCGAGACACCTCCCGTCTGTCTCCGGGTGAAGGGGGGGCGGCTAGACTTCTTTGCCTCTGTTGCTAAATCCAGCTTGCATCGCAACTGCTTATAGCAGTGACCACCGGTCTGAATCGGGGCTTCCGACGCTCTTCCGATTGTTCTTCGGTGTATGATCTACTGCGTGTGTCTCGCGGCCAGTACCACCCGGCCTGTGTAAGCTATGGCGGCTTCCGTCTGTGGATGGTACGTCCTCCCCAAGCAGGGCTCTCACCCCCGGCAATAGGAGTTTGCGTTAGCGGGGTGTTGAAAGAAAAATCAGCTCCTTCTCACAGAGCTGACAGAGCGCGTGTTGCTTCAGCGTGCTCCTCCCACCGGAAGCCCTATTGGTTAATAAATCATTTGGGGGGGGGGGGGGTTGGACATAGAAATGTTATTCTACATCCGACACGAAAGAGGAAGTGATGTATTACTCAAACTAGTTTCCTTTTATTTTAAGGTTTGGCTTTTACCAATAAAGAGAAGATGGCTCAGTGTAGGGTAATGTTAAACTGTGATCCAGCAAAGAGAGCTGATGCTTTAGAATAGGACAGACTAAGGAAGAAGATTGCCAGAAGGAGACAGAAAAAGTGTTACAAAGAAAGAGTTAGAGGCATTTTGTGAGAACGCCAGAGGTTGAAACATAGAAACATAGATATTGACGGCAGATAAGAGCCATAGGCCCAGCAAGTCTGCCCCACCTTACCTAACAGTATAAACTTATCTAGTTCGTAGGATAGCCCTATGCTTGTCCCATGCATTTTTAAAGTCCCCCACAGTGTTTGTTGCTACTACCTCTTGAGGAAGTTTATTCCATAAATCAATCACTCTTTCTGTAAAGAAGTGCTTCCTCAAATTACTCCTGAATCTACTACCCTTTAGCTTGAGCTCATGACCCCTTGTTCTTGAATTTTCCATTTTATGTAAAATACCCACAGCCTCAGTTTTACTAAACCCTTTAATGTACTTGAAAGTTGCTATCATATCACCTCTTTCCCTTCTCTCCTCTAAGCTATACATATTTAGGTCATTGAGCCTATCCTGGTAAGTTTTATTTTTTAGACCATGTACCATTTTGGTAGCCCTCCTTTGCACAGATTCAAGTTTGTTAATATCCTTCTGAAGATATGGCCTCCAGAACTGCACACAATACTCAAGATGAGGCCTAACTAATGATCTATAAAGTGGCATAAGAACCTTACTATTTCTGCTGCAAATACCTCTACCAATACATCCAAGCATTCTGCTAGCCTTACTACATTGTTTACTAAGTTTTAAATCATCTGAAATAATAATTCCCAAGTCCTGTTCCTCGTCTGTAACAGTCAGTAAAGTGTCATTGAGTCTGTAATTAACATTTGGATTTTTCTTGCCTAAATGCATTATTTTACACTTTGCTGTGTTAAACTTTAGATCCCAGTCGTTTGTCCAATCCTCCAATTGTTGTATATCACTTCTCATTTTGTCTACCCCCCCTGGAACATCCACTCTGTTGCAAATTTTTGTATCATCTGCAAAGAGACATACTTTCCCCTGTAGCCCTTTGCTGATATCGCAGATAAATATGTTAAACAAAACAGGCCCCAGAACTGACCCCTGAGGAACACCACTAGTAACAGCCCCCTCTGCTGAATGAACTCCATTTACTAAGACACTTTGTTTTCTGTCCTTAAGCCAGCATTCCACCCAGTTCACAATTTTTGAATCTAGACCAAGGAGATATAGTTTGTGAATAAGTTTATTGTGTGGGACGGTGTCAAATGCTTTGCTGAAATCTAGATATGCTACATCAACTGCTCCTCCCTTGTCTAATACTTTTGTTACATAATCAAAGAAGTCAATTAGATTAGTCTGACATGATCTCCCTGAAGTAAAACCATGCTGATTTTGGTCCTCTAAATTGTTTGTCTTTATGTAAGTCATAATTCTTTCCTTTAAGAGGCTTTCCATTAATTTCCCTACTACTGAAGTTAAACTAACTGGCCTGTAGTTGCCAGATTCTTCTCTACTGCCCTTTTTATGAAGAGGTATTACATTTGCTATTCTCCAATCATCTGGGACAGCTCCTGTTAATAGTGACTGATTAAACAGATCAGTTAATGGGACAGTTAGCACTGAACGAAGTTCTTTTAAAACCCTTGGATGAATATTATCAGGACCCACTGCCTTTGTAACATTTATTTTTGATAATGCTAACAAAACCTCATCCTCTGTAAAAAGATTACTGTTAAGCTTGTTTCTATTTTGCATAGCATCCCTTAATGTAGACATTGTATCTTCACAATCTTTAGTGAAAACAGAAAACAGAACAGTGGTAACATGAAAAAATGATGGCAGAATATTAAAAAAGGGACATAAACCCAATTTTTCTCTCTCATGATTCAGACAGAACATACAATTTTAAACAACTTTACAATTTACGTCTATTATCAAATTCTTTGGTTTCTTGTTATCCTTTGTTGAAAAGCAGGGGCGTACACGTCTGCAGTACTATATAAGTGTAGTTTTACAACAATATTATACATTAGCAAGAGCACTAGATGCCCGCACTATTTCATGTCATGTGCTCCAGACATGTGCACGCTACCCATCTAGATATCTCTTCAGACAGGTAAGCCACAGAGAAGATCCAAGGAACCGCTAGCGCATCTATCAAAGCAGTTTGAAAATCTCATTGACCTTGAACCGTACTTTTGAAGCTTGGGGTTTTGATGAGATGCCATCAGATCCAGCTCTGGAACCCCCACCTGAGGGCTATCCGAGAGAAAACTTCCGGATGAAGAGCCCACTCTCTGGGATGAAAAGTCCATCTGCTCAGAAATCCGCCTCCCAGTTGTCCACTTCTAGAATGTGGATGGCAGATAGAAGATAAATGTGAGCATCCGCCCATTGCAGAATGTGAGCCACCTCCTTCATAGCCAAGGAACTCCTAGTTCCTCCCTGGTGGTTGCTATAATCCACTGAGGAGATGTTGTACTACTGAAATCTGATAAACTGGACTAAGGCCAAGCTACCAAGATATTGAAGATTGCTCTCAATTCCAAAATGTTTATGGGGAGAGAAGACTCCTCCTTAGTCCACGGGCCTTGAGCAAGTCACATGACACAAATGCTCCGAACCAGGGTTTCCTGAGAAATCCACCACGAGAGTTTCTTGATAGAGGATCCAGATTTATTCTCTGCAATAGATCTGAATGGTCTCCACTCCATTAACTGAGCATGCAGAGTTTGCAGATGGAACTGAGCAAAAGGAATGATGTCCATAGAAGCAACCATAAGACCAATCACCTCCATGCATTGAGCAAGAATAGTAGACTGGAGAGACAGACAAAAAGCCAGAAGTTTGGATTTCCAGGTGTCCGTCAGAAAAATCTCCATGGACAGGGAAGCTATGATTGTCAAGCTAACAGAAAGGTGGCGCTTACCAATTATGGAGGTCCGTGCTTCTCAGGTAGCGTTCTTTTCAGCGTAGGCACTTGACTCCTCAATCCGGGTGTTTCTCCTGTAGCCCAGTTAGATGCTCCTCCGTTTCCGGCGCACTCTGCAAACTGTAGAATCCAAACGTACTTCTGGGTGTCACAGGAGTAGGATAGCACAAAGCAGCAAAACAAAGGATATCCAAAAGAAGGAAAAAAGGATCACCAGCCGCAGAATATAAAAAAGTATAGCCTTTATTTGGGGTACTCTGTAAAAACAAGTAAAGAGCCGAAACTCCATTAGCAAGAGGTCAGGGTCACAGCAAGAAAGACCGCAGACATGTTTCGCTTGGTTCTCCACACTTGATCACTGCATTGATAACGCCTGAACTGAAAATGAATGTTCCTAGAGAATAGGAGCATAAAGAAAACACCCCCTTTAGGTCAATGTTAGGCATGAACTGACCCTCCTGAACTAAAAAGGGGGGGGATCTGTAATTTGAAGAGCGGTATGCACATTTCTAGAAGTGAATAAGCCCAATTTGTTTGTTCTTTAGGATATAAAGTGTTTCCCCAACGACTGTATATCCAAGGCAGCAAGTTAGTCAGTGTGTAGATTAGTATAAGCCAAGCAGCATAATGGCAGCATAATGGCAGCATTGAGCATAAGGGGCTTTCACTTCCTGTGCACAAACTTATCTGTGATCAAAATCCATTTCTAATCAAATTCTCCATCTTAGGACGAAATCCTAAGAAAATTGATAAGACACCTGAGGTCTAAAGAGTTACTTCACCTCCTTCCAAAGGATATATGAAAGATATTGGAAAATATCACAGATGAAAATATAAAACGAGCAAAAAGGTTTGTGCCATACTACTCCAAAAAAGGTGCGTGCCATACTACTCCAAATAAAATAAAGAGTAAAACAGTCAGCGTTAGAAATCTTCTCACTAAGAGATAAAAACAAAAATATCTAAAGCAAATAAATATAATGATAGACAGACACTCAGGGTTTAACTGCACATAACATATATATCGATAAGGGATATAATTCTGTACATAAAAATACTCTTACAAAGAAAGTAAAAAGGCACAGTAAAAATATACATACCAACAAGAAGGATATGAAGCATATACTACTACTACTGTAGAAGTATAGGGATAAAACATGCAAAAAATAATCCCTAAATATACACATGCCTGAGTAAGGATAGGGATAGAACCCAGTATATGGGATCCCTTATACACCCAATGTAGAAGCAAATTAGACTAAAAGTAGAAAACCTGCACTACTATGTAGCTAAGAGAAAGCAGTCTGTGCAGAGACTGTAGTAGCTGTGTTAACCTATTGACTGCAAAGATAATAGCCCATGGTATCTTATATCCACAGGACACAGAAAACAAGGGATTAACTGGAAGGAATTCTTTTCAAGCTAAAGAAAAGAAAAATATCTGCAGAAAATAAACTACCATGAACTGACACCAGATGGCAAATGCCAAGAAATCCCCGAGATTGAAATAAAACAGTTCTTGAAAGCAAATGAATATTAATATTATAGAAGGAAGAAGAGGGCGACTCCTAGTGCAGAACAATATGAAAACAGATCCCCAAGCACCGTTCCCCACAGCTGTATACTCACAATGTGGAAAGCACGCAAACGTGCTATTCAAGCATACTGGGTATATTGCAGTGGCCCAGTGCACATACTGGTAGCGATGATCCGGTGCCTCATAAGACAAAGAGAAAAACAGGAGACTCCAAAAATATAAAAATATAAATGTACTTTATAAAAAATATATAATTAAAACAATGACAACTTGTTGAATACAAATGTTATCAGTAAAAACACGCTACGCGTTTCTCAGCGATACCTCGCTGTTTGCTCAACATAACCTGCCTGAGGAAACAGCGAGGTATCGCTGAGAAACGCGTAGAGTGTTTTTACTGATAACATTTGTATTCAACAAGTTGTCATTGTTTTAATTATATATTTTTTATAAAGTACATTTATATTTTTGGAGTCTTCTGTTTTTATCTCTTTGCCTTACGAGGCACCGGATTATCGCTACCAGTATGTGCACTGGGCCACTGCAATATACACAGTATGCTTGAATAGCACGTTTGCGTGCTTTCCACATTGTGAGTATACAGCTGTGCATTATCACCAACCCCCCCACACACTACCACCCCACACACAATGCCACCCATTAGCACCCCCCACACAATACCACCCATTACCTCCACACACACACTATACCACCCATTACCACCCCCCACACACACACACAATACCACCCATTTACCAACCCCCACACACAATACCACCCATTACCAACCCCCACACACAATATTACCCCATGCACAATACCACCTCATGCACAATACCACCTAATACACACAATACCACCCATTATCACCACACACACACAATACCACCCATTACCACCCACACACACAATACCACACATTACCACACACACAATACCACACATTACCACACACACAATACCACACATTACCACCCACAATACCACACATTACCACCCACACACACAATACCACCCCCACACAAAATACACATGATGTTTATTATTCACTGAGTTTTGGCACAAAAAACACAAATAAAGGCAACCTCATACTTTAAAATAGTTTTGGGGGGTAAAAGTTTTTAGAGGGGATGTGGGGGATACAGCCAAGCCCAGACTACCCCCCCCCCCCCCCATTTCAGCTAGTGTTAGATTTTAAGTAACAAGATCTCCTGCTAAACACATTGCTTCAATTGAATATACAGAGAGAGATATTGTGAAGCAGTGCAGATCAGAAGCCTCGATAGGGACACTGTTACTGTCAGTTTAGTTCAAATTTATTGCCCCTTACACGCAGCTAGCTAGCCTAGATTAAGCAGCAGCTGTGCCGTTTGAAAATTCTCTGGCACATAAAGTGTTACAGACAGCTAACTATGACCCCACATAACTCACCCATCCTCCAAGCAGATAAAAACAGCCAAGTCTCTCCTGCTTCTCACCTTCTCTATAACATCCCCATATACTTGTGGGACGGCTGCAACTCCCCTGGCTCCTGTACTCAATCACTGTCACACTGACAGCAAGACTGCTCCCGGATGCATCATGCAACAGAAAGATCTCCTGTGCACCGGAAGTTTTAAATACATTTAAAAAAAATTCCGCCACTGCCAATTAAACACTGTCTGTACATTTAATACATATAAAAGACAAATACAATTTTTTAGCCAAAGACATGCTCACATTAAAATAGTTGTGCATTTACATTACCAGTAAAAAAAATAAAAAATGTGCTCCTGCTCTAAGTTTGCGCCCCCCGGCTGAGGAGATCAAAGGCGGCTGCCTTGTTAGCCTTATGCAAACGCCGGCACTGGTTGTAGGAAGAGGTAGATAGATGAGCCAATGGCATGCAAGCCCACAGCCACAGGACAGGAGCCCGAGCCTCCAGTCCTGAAGAACTTACCAGCAGCCAGCGATTGCGAATTGATACACAGCCTCAGTCACTCTCCTGCGAGTCCTCTCTCCTCCTCGCCTCAGTGTTCCAGTAGTTCTAACTGTACAGACTCCAGGCCAGGCGCTCCCCACCTAAATCCATCACTGCGCATATGTTAGGCAGGCACTGCTCATGCTCAACAGACTTATAGAGCCGCGGCGGCAGAACCAGAGGGGGCGGGGATATATGACAATGACATACGTCATATATCCGCTACCCTCTCTCGGCGCCTCTGGTCTGGAGTCTGTCTGGCCCGCTCTTGCCAACTAGGAATCATCTATTCTTGATGTGTGAAGTAACAACACAGACAGACAGTTTAACACTTATGCGGCTGCCGCCCGCTGAGTCTGACAGTCAGAGGGGAATATCCAGAGACAGCTTTTCACACTTATCCTACTGACAGAGGGGGAAGGCAGGCGAGAGCGGCAGTCGGCAGAGACTATAATAATAATAGTCACTGACTGAACTGCCGCTCCCCGTGAAGTGCCGCCTGGGTCCGTGGGACCCTGTTGGTCCCATTGATAAGCCGGCCCTGGTAGCCACCAATCATCAGATAGTTCCTTTAATTTTGACTTCCACGTCCTTTTAAGTGATGCAAGGAGTTAATTAGAATAGCTGTGTGTGGTTTGCAATGCTGGATACTTTGTAGGAATAGAGAGAGAGAAAAAAAAAAAAAAAAAAAACACGGATGACACCATTATACAACTAGATAAATGTAGGACAAAAAATGTAAAAAAAAAAAAAAGAATAAAATAAAAAAAAATAAAAAAAATGTTAACATAAATTTAATACATTTAACCCCTAATAATAAACCCCATTGAGACCTGGTGTTTGAAAGACGTAGACTACTCACATACTGTGCATAAATCTACAGAAGGATTAAACAAGTTACTAAAAAAGAAACTGCTAGTAATATCCAATGTTAGTTCTGCACTCTAGAGTCCACTAAACACTAAGTTTGACTTACCAAGTCCTTTTGTTTTCTTTTTATCCTGAACGCGTTTCTGATTTTGCTCTGCTTCACTAATAGATTTGCAATCCCCTGGTACTGGTAGCTCCTCTTTCACCCCATTAACTTCTGGTAACACTGGTTCTGATTCTCCGTTCCTCTGGGATTCTGGTGGACCTCTATCCGTTTCCTCTGGGTCTGCTGTACCCTCTTGCGCAGCATCCACACAGTAAGTGTTCAAAATATCCTCCAGCTTCCTGCTGAGCTCTTCTGACACATCACACACAGCAGGGGGAACACACACTGCTCCTTTTTCTGTAAAAATCAAACATCAGTTCATATTTAAAAACTAAAGTCAAAATTAAAGTTTCATGATTTAGATAGAGCATAAAGTTAAAAAAAAAAAAAAAAAAAAAAAAAAAAAACACTTAATTTTTATATGTACACTTGAGAACCCAGCCCCATTTGGAAATGTTCCAACAATGTCTTTAAATACAATTAACTTTTAGTTGCTTTCCTGAATACGTTGTCCCTTAAACATGTTTAAATAGTGCCCATTCATATGTACTATACAAATCTAAAGTTTCTTCTTTAAAAAAAAGGACAAACAGGTCAAAATTAAAAACTTTTAAGATTCAGATAGAGCATGTCATTTTAAACAACGTTGTAATTTACTTCCATTAACAAAATGCAGACAAATCTTTTTTATATTTATCATTTGAGTTACCAACTCATACAGAGCATGAGCAATAATATTGTCTTTATCATGCATTTGTTGATTATGATAATTCTACCCTGCATTTTACAGGCACTTTAAAAAAAAAAAAAAATAGATTAGAGATAGATTATATTTATTAATCCACTTACATTTCTTTTGTAGTAATTATTACTACAAAGGGAATGTAAGTGTATATTTAATTTAGGTTCTCTAAAGCCGAATGGTATGAATGAGGAATTGAACTTTGCTCCGTTCCTAGGGTGTTAACTATATACCCCACTCCCAATGATCAAATTGAGTGTGCCAAAATATCCCCCAAATTGTTGCTGCTGTTTAAAATCTAAAAATTACGAATATTCCATATAATTGATAAGATTCGGATGAATATGGTGTTTATTAATTTGTTAACTCATTGTGCTGTCATATGTAAATGATTGTAATTGGTTAAAATCAAAATAAGCCACACAAAGCCACAAGCGGTATAATGTATTTAACATGCATACAAAATGTATCTATTTTTGGATGTTTCAAATTCACCCAGGAAAAGAAAGCGGAGTCATAAGGATCAAAAAGGGGGTTGATTCACAGTGACGCCATAAGACTAAGCCGGAAGAAGCCCAGTGCCTTTAGGGGTGAAACGTGCGAAGCAAGACAGCTACACTTTATCGCAGCCGACAAACACCAGACAACCTGCAAACATCGTATCCAGGTGATATCGTAAAGGAACCACATACGAAGCATTTGATATTTACATGGAACTTAACTGGTAAGCACAAGGTTTGCTAATAGCAACCGGCCCCCCATCGCCAACTTTATACTGGAGCCATACTGAATGACAACAGGAGGGTAAGGTGAGTCACAGACTGAGCCCCAGTTACGGACATACTGTTCATCAGTTCATGATATCTGGTGAGAGCAAAATGTGTTGACAACCTACCCTGCCTATATCTAAGCTTTCAACTAACAGCAGACGGTGCATTAATCTGGGGGAGACCGCTTCAACTGTTACCTTGCTTGCTTACTAATGGGGTTCTAAGCTACATTAAGGATTTCCCTCAAACATCTGTGGATGTGAAGTATACTAACATTGGGACATAACTGTGGGTGTTCATAACCTGTAACCGGTGAATGGGTGCTAATAACCAACAGGGAGCTCCCCGATTTTTTCTTTTAAAGGGTGCCCTTTATTATCTGCTGTGATCTAAGTTTTTGATACCGCTGATGAGGCTTATTTTTGTGAAAGGTTTGCTTTTGCAAACACTATGTTCTTTTTTGATTAGCAATAATGAATTTGCATAAAAATTAAATGATGTGTTACAATGCAATCTTCAATGGTGTTTTCACAAATTTTTCTTAGCATGACTTTATATAGTTTGTGCCAGGAAAGGGTATACTTTTGAACCCCCAGTGGAGGGTATATATTTATTATTGCCACCCCCTGTTGGTGTGTATGTATGTATGTATGTATGTATGTATGTATGTATGTATGTATATATATATATATATATATATATTTATTATCTATCAAAATGTTGCAGATATCTATTTAACAAATTTTAAAAAGGGAAAGGTTGAGTTTAACTGTATAAAATATAGATGATTGACCAAAATGCTAAATTCAATAACATATTATTGTGTAGTTTTAGTGCCTTTTCAGTGCCAAATAAGGGACATGATACCCAAATGTTGAAACACTTGAAAGTGAAAGTGCTGCAGCATAGTTGTAGAAAGCTGGCTAGAATATATCACCTGAACATCTCTATGTAAAAAAGAAAGTTATTTTACCTCAAAATGTCCCAAGTATTTACACCCCATTGTAAAGGACTTAAAGGGACAGTCTAATCAAAATTAAACTTTCATTATTCAGATAAGACATTTAATTTTAATCAACTTTCCAATTTACTTTTATTATCAAATTTGCTTTTTTTCTCTTGGTATTAGTTGAAACTAAACATAGGCATACTCATGTGCTAATGTCTAAGCCCTTGAGGGCTGCCTCTTATCACAGGCTTTTTTTTATTTTTATTTTATTTTTTTTAAAATAATATTTTTTATTGAAGTTTCAAAAAGGTACAAAGAGTACAAATACAACATCTGCCCAATCATAATAGTAATACAAGAATACAGCACCAAGGTTGTGACACTTAGTATATCTGTTAGGCTAGTGAAGAAATAGCTAGCCTATATATTAAGTTAAGTCATACAGTTTAAGGGCTCAGAGAAATAAATATAGCCATAATAATATAACAAGACTAGCTCAAACAAGTAGAAACCAATGTTGTGTCAAAAGAGGTGTCAGATATATGGTTGGGCAATCTGGAAGGGAACTTCATTTTATGTTTTGATAGTATTCTGCTCTCCACATCTCTAGGGTGTATAAAAATGAGTGTTTCTGTGATAATGTGGGGAGTTAGCTTTTATTATGACCACGAGTAGGTCATAGAACAGTGGAAGGAAGAGGAATTACAGTGGACCAGAGCCACTCGAATATTGGGAGGGGGAAGGGAAAGGGGAGGAGAAAGCATGGGAGGGCGGAGCTCATTCAAATATGGCTGCAGTATGGTTTAGTGCTGATACCTATAAAACTAGCAGATATGCAATATTAATAAGTGTGGGATCCTAAGGTCTTGAAATAGGAGGTTCAAACGCAGTAGTGCTCTGATGAGAAATAAACACTATAACAGGCTATGTAGCTAGAAAAAGAGGTCCCTACCGAGTATATAAGCAATGGAATATCACCACACATACCATCAGTTACTACACATGCTCTCGGTAACATTATAGTTAAATTATCTCTTGAGTTATGACTGGATATATGTCCAACGCCTCACGCTTAAAACCCACGTGTCTGTGGTGAGTGTATATGTCGGACCGTGCCTTCCCAGTTGACACAGCCCAACCACACCCATTAAAATATTTGTATAAAACACTACTGTAGATTGAAAGCGCGTCTCTAAGATGAAGAGTTATCTTAAAGTTATCCTAAACTCATATTAGTAAAGAAATATATCTAGGAAACAGCTATTAAGAGTGGTGCTACGTGTGAGAGGTAGTAATAATCTGCAGAGTTCATCTAGTAGTGGTCATCTGATATGAGGAATGAACTGATGTTGTTTTGCTGGCCGGATAATTTAACTTCATTAGGATTCACTCTGCTGTTTTTATTATTGTGTGTGATAAACCTAAGTGACTTAACCCTGAGGGGGGCAGGAATGGAAGAGAAAGGAGCATAAAATATGGATAGAACAAGACCCTCCAACTTACTTGTATAAACGTATGGGAGGGCAAACCATATAATTATTTATAGATAGTATGACGCTGTATACTCTAGAGCTAGTATGGTAAGTTCTAGTGACATCACTATCATATGTATTGTATAGTGAAATAGGTGTGCAGGACTTTTAAAGCAGAAGCGGTATCTAATCCCTATATGAGTGACCCTAAACCCCTAGTTGGTATACCATACACGGTGGTTATAATATCTAAGAAGAGGTTGGTATCAGCAGAAATCTATAAACTCCTAGTAACCTGTGCCATGAGTGAACACTGTTTAAAGTTTAAAATAGTGCTGCAGTTAAGAAATTCTTCCCTGTGCTGTAGTATATAGATACAAGGAATATTAGATATAGCATAAATGTAGAGAGCGATTTCTTACATATACCTAAAGCAGAAATATGCAATGGGGGGCTGCACTATTCCTGCTTGAATTTAACTAGTTAGTAATCGCAATGTTAGTGAGGGGTAAGACTAAACCTATTATAACACATATCATTAGCAGTAGCGTAACGTTTAGAACCTGAGAATAAAGGGAAAAAAAATATGTAAACTGAGCATGATAGCTGAAAGTATATAACACATCAAGTCTCTATGTAATATGTCTTTTGAAGCAGCTCCAGCCAAAGGTACAGGGGTACCTCTCTCTTCTGGGTCTAGGAGACAAGTCTTACTAGCCAATGCCACAGGGCAGCAGGGTTAAAACAAATTCTGTTTCAGCAGTCCATATAATGTTTCCTGTAGTAAAGTCAAGAGACCATGAGCTGAGATCTAGTTCAGAGAACTCACCGTTAGCTTTTTTCAAATTACGTTTCAGGATAGGAGACCCCCAGGCAAGCAGTGTGCAGCCATTTGCGTCTAATGTCAGGTTTATGGCTTTTCTTAAGCTGTGTCCCGTACTGTTAGTGTACAGTGTGGGGCTGGCTTCTCTATCGATCTTACTGTCTGGAGCATCAGCTGGACATCGTGGGAGTTACGTCAGATCGCGGCTCAGCATTAGGATGTAGCGCACCGCTAATTTGGATCTGGTGTCCCTCAGTGTCCGACCGCATCGCCGGAGGATCAGGAATCAGCACCTCAAAGTTCATCGAACAGCCCCGACCGGTTCCAGGTACTGGTATACCCCATAGGCATCTCTCAGTCCAGTTCTGAGGATCGTCACAAATACGCTGCTCATCAGAGAGCACATATTCCTCCAGGTCTCCTGCTGGATACTCTGCTCCCCTAGAAACCTCTCGCTCTCCGTATGAGGTTTGTGTATGCCGGCTTTCAGATTCTCTCGCGGAGGTAGGATTCCGCTCATCTCTGAGGGTTTTCATGAGAGTATTAAAATGACTCTCCATCTTGGTAGCTAGTAGATGTAGTAAGGCTTCTATGGAAGTCTCCATCCCGGGGAAGAAGTAAGTATTCTATTTGTGAATTAGATGTTTCTCACCCTTGTAGCTGAGTTCCACGTGGTGAACGGTGGGTGGAAAAAGACTGCTCCGGGTAGCAATTTTAGGTCCTTTCTACTCCATTAGACTCTATGTCACTGGTCTCCAGAACTCTGATTACCATACAGCAACAATTTGGGCAGTACTGAGCGGTCTAGATATGAATTATAGGTAGGATAAGAGCAGAGCTCTTTCAGTGTGCGACCGCTCAGACGCCCGGCTTGCTCCGCCCCTCCATCACAGGCTTTTTAAATTCCTTTTCAACACAAAGAGACTGAAAGTACACATGGGCCATATAGATAACAGTTATTTAAGATTTAGCCCATCACAATGCTAACTGCAAGTCAATAGATAATAAACAGTCACAGTCATGTGATCAGGGGGCTGGAAGAAGGTTCTTAGATACAAGGTAATCACAGAGGTAAAAAGTATATTAATATAGCAGTGTTTGTTATGCAAAAATGGGGGATGGGTAATAAAGAGATTATCTATCTTTTAAAACAATAAACAATTCTATTGTAGACTGTCCCTTTAAAGCAGCAAATCAATATGCCTGTCCCGGGACAGGCAAGGGAGTGAGCTTCATGCACACTCATGTTATTTTCCTTTTCAGTTAAGGAAGTTTACTATGAAATCTCATGAGATCACAGTAAAACAGTTCATGGCCTCAGCGCTAATGATGCTGATTGGCTGCTATTTATTTCTTCCCTTTTTTTTTTACCTGCAGCTAGGCAGTAACTAAACAATAACTTTTTACAGAACACTTAAAAGGGATAGTAAACTCATTTTTTTTCTTTCATGATTCAGATAGAGCATGCCATTTTAAGAAACTTTCTAATTTACTATTATCATTTTCTTCGTTCTCTTGGTATCTTTATTTGAAAAAGTAGGAATGTAAGGTAAGAAGCAGGGCCATTTTTGGTTCAGAACCCTGGCTAGCGCTTGCGATTGGATAGCTACATTTAGTCATCAATAAGCAAGTGCAACCCAGGTTCTGAAACAAAAAATGGGCCGGCTCTTAAGCTTACATTCCTGCTTTTCAAATAAAAGATACCAAGCAAACAAAGAAAAAATTATAATAGGAGTAAAATAAAAAGTTGCTTAAAATTGAATGCTCTATCTGAATCATGAAATTTTAATTTTGAACTTAGTGCCCCTTTAAGGCTGTGACACACTGCAAGCGATGCGAAGCAGCTGCTTCACGCCGCATCGCAAGGCTTCTAAAGTTCAAATATTTCGACTCTTGAGTGCTCAGCTATTATTGAGCATATGAGTATAATGTCCTTTTAAATATGCCCAGTCCACCCACAAAAATTTTGTATGGACAATACAACTTTGTGTGTGGATGATAATAAATGCATTAAAGAGAGAGTATGATGTACGTTTATGCTTATATCCAACTGACATAAAATGCAAACATTGGGGAGGGGGCGTGTCTGGGCAGCGGCCATGATTGGTCGCATTAATCGGAGGCTGGGGAAGAATTCGAACTAATCCGCTGATTATCAGTTAGACAGGATAGCATCTATACCTGATATTATTTACAGATGCCTGATATCATACTGAAGACACCGAAACTGGATTTGCTGTATTAATGACTCCTCAGCCTGGTCTTAGTATGGCTGCGCAAGGAGAGGAACTCTACACAGTCATACAAGACCTCATGAAAGGCTTTGAGAGTAAGATGCTGAACAGGATTGATAGTCTTCTCTCTCATTATGCCCACGTATGCTTTGGAAGTTGAAGCACCAGATATTATAGCTCCTCTGGATCAAATGACAGTTATCCACTGACCAGCTATATATGGAGGATAGCATTATGCAGAGTTTCTATGAGAGATGATCTTCCTCACCTTCTGTTATACCCCAACCAGATCTAAGAATAGTGGCGATGAGTGAGAAGGATATTGAGGGGCTGCCTGTAATCCTACACCCCTAAAGAGATGAAAGGTAAAGCAGTCAGAGTATATGTGAGAGGGTCTCTGACTTACCTTTGTCTCTCCTTAGGAGCAGTGCAGCAAGTATATAATCACAGAGAGAAGGGCAGTGTCTGAGGTGCCCATACGGATGCCACTATATCCTTAACAGTACACCCGAAGTAACTAGGAGGCCCAAGCTCCATCATTTATCCTACAGCTGCCAGAGCTTAAAGATTGCAGTTGAACGGACCTGTGGTTGCCTCAGTGAGTGGTAATAGTTGTTGACGTATGTAACCCCATTCCTGGCAGTCAAGAGCTATGGCGAGTTGGATTGGTCAGTCTCAGGACTTGGTTAAATCGGCAAGTATGGGAAAGTATAAATAAAAAGATAGCCATTATGAAGACATTCTTAGGGACAGTGAAAGTATTTTTCGCCAGTGGAGTGGGCTGAATATTATTATACTCTATTTATGAAGCGCCATCATATTCTGCAACGCTGTCCATGGATACAGTTCATTTAAATAAAACAATATAAAACTTCTAAGAGACAGGACAGGATTTACAAAAACATGCAGTAGGAATTGAGGGCCCTATTCCCGCGGGAACTCACAATCTAGAAGGGTAGGAGGTTGAGAAACAGGATGTTGAGATACACCCTTGTTGATCCTGGACATAGCTGTATCTTTGCTCAGCTTTGGGCGTTTGTCTTTACATATTACTACTTATGCACTTGTTAATTATGCAGTTCTACAGCGTTGAGTGGTCCTTTAAACATCTTCATCCGGGGATTATAGAGTGTTGCGCTGTGAAAATAAGAACAACCTCCTCAGTGATGTCAGGAGTAGGAGGGCCACCCTGATGGCGTTCCTTCCAAACCTGGATAGTGAGTACAGGTAAGACTTGAATATACCTCTGGTACGGATGATTAGCTTGGAGCAATCTAATAATAGAACACTGCCGTGAGGCTGTCATTTCCAGGTGGGAATATTTAGTGCAGTGTGACCGCAAACAAGACACAGAGTAGGAGATTCTTTCCAACAATGACTGCTTTAGGAAAACTGCACTTTTTAGTAAGGTACCATACTTTTTTTTGCATGGACAAAAAAAAAAAAAATAACCCACAATAAGTTAGGTTCATTTTTTTTTTACTCAGTTAAGTTTGAGTAGGGAGATGTCCCAGATTTTTTTTTTTTTTATGAGACTTTTTCTCTACTATTTAGTACTTTATTTAATGTGTTTTAATGCTTTTTGGGGATTTGATCTGGCAATTCCGTATTACATGTCTCTCTATAATTGTTGTTTAGCAGAGATTTTGTTTTATAATTATCTGAGGTCAAGTATATCCCTTTCATTCCCTGCTAATGTTACATTATACTGTGGCAGTAAGGTATATCTTACTTTCATGAGAGGTTTTACTAAATTATACATGCCAGGTTTATTAAAATGCTGTTGGTGTTCTTCAGTATTTCTGTATTTGCTCTTATTAATCTAAAAAAATTGTTTTTAAAATGCAAACATAGATCCTTCTTGTACCTTACATTAGTTCAAATAGACTTTCTAAATACATTTACACATATATAAACTCTATAGGGTACACCACCCATCAAGAGTATAGGCACAACTGGATATTTGATTGATTAGTGGTATACAGGTGCTTCAGTTAAGCCAATCTCACCTTCATTACAAGACAGGGCAGGGTGGCATAATACTGCGCTCTCTGTGATTTGAGTGGAAGGAGTCTTATCAGAGTTTGGAGATGGTGGAGAAGACATTGCAGATGTACAACTCCCAGAATCCTGATCTTTCATAATCTTCTAAACCACAAAACCTGGGGGGGAAACAGAGTTATGAAAAACAGGTCTCGGACCAGATAGTAGTAAACATCTTACGAAGGACGTAAGTTATCATTTATAGTTTGACATGACTTTCAGTGCACCACAGTGAGCTGGTGGGTGTCAACGGCATATAACTGTACGCAAGATTTACGTATAGGTTAATGCATTCAAAAAGTATGTGTTTGCCAGTTGCAAATCAGTTGTATTTTATATTAATTATACTATTATCTACCTCTGTTCTGTGGTTATTTTTAACTGGCGTATTGGTTAGTCTGTGATAGTGTAGCGCTTCTTCTTGCAGGCCCAATCCAACCACGGTCTCTCCTCACCGAAATCCCAAACCACCTCACTCTTTGCAGGAAGGCACCAGAACAATCCCAGGCCTTGAGCCGCAAATTACTAACCCAATCAGACACTGCCTCCCTGTCAGCTGAACGTATCACACTTTACAGAAAGAACCAACTGAACTAAAACCACGCCCCTCAGCTATGATTGATCCCGGAGTAACAGCGCTCATGGTTATTGGTGATACTGGAACGGGCGGTCACCTAGGCGGCAAGGGTCTGACTACAAGCCCCAGGATGCCTCAGTGTCATAAATCGTGCGCTTATTCCACAATCCTTCCTTATCCTATATCTTATCCTGCGCTAACAATATATAGCTCTTACAACAACATAGAGCGTGTGCCGTGTTATACTCACTGAATTGACCTTGGCGTAATAATAAGGTTTATTCGAGTCTTTCTTAGACCAGTAATGCATTGCTGTGAATTTTAACCTGATTTACCAGGGTTGTAGATTGTATTTTACGTTAGATGGGATTACATTTTCATCAATTTGCTGTGCATCTATTTGGGGACAACCTGTACACTCAATTCATATACAGGTAGCCCGGGGTTAGGTTCCAGAAGGAATGGTTGTAAATCGAAACCGTTGTAAATTGAAACCCAGTTTATAATGTAAGTCAATGGGAAGTGAGGGAGATAGGTTCCAGGCCCCTCTCAAAATTGTCATAAGTAACACCTAATACATTATTTTTAAAGCTTTGAAATGAAGACTTTAAATGCTAAACAGCATTATAAACCTAATAAAATAATCACACAACACAGAATATATAATTAAACTAAGTTAAATGAACAAAAACATTTGCTAAACAGCATTATAAACCTAATAAAATAATCACACAACAGAATATATAATTAAACTAAGTTAAATGAACAAAAACATTTGCTAAACAGCATTATAAACCTAATAAAATAATCACACAACACAGACTTCACTTGCATTTTTCTGCAAACAGTTCTTTCTATGCATTCTAATCTGGACTGATTTATAGACAGGAAGATCTTGTTCCTTTGAAATCTGCTCGATAGCTCAGGTCTGGGTAAACTGATTAATTTCAGCTTGCTTGGCTTTGCTGCAACACAAGCAGATAGCTCCACCTACTGGCTATTTTAATAAATGCACTGCTTCTCAATGCTTTTCAATAGCAGTCACATGACTGGAAAAAAAAGGTTGTTATTCTGAAACGGTGTAAATTGAACCGTTGTAAAACGAGGGCCACCTGTATACACTTTTTTTCTTTAGCAGAAGCTATTTTTTTAATGAGCATGGATATAGCGCAGGATATAGGATAAGGATTGTGGAATATGCGCACGATTTATGAACGGAATGTATTATGTAATATATTTGGTGAATTTATCTATAGGTTTCACTGTATTCCAGGGCTGATGTGTTTGCACATGTGCAGACTGCAGTAACTCTCCTTCAGACACCTGCAGTGTAACCTAGGTTACCCATAATGGCTGCACCTTTCGGCTGTTTTGTCCTTTGAGCGTGCACAAGCATTTTTGCCATTTTGAACTCTCGCACAGGCGCATTAGGCAATTTTGACAGCTGGACTATCTTTGAAGTTCGTAGCCGCACCATCAACACAGAAGTTTTCATTATTTACTCTTCACTCTCGCACAGTCTCCAGAGCTTGCTAAATAAAAATAATGCCATACGGCTAGATTACAAGTTGTGCGTTAGGCTGAAAAAGCAACGTTAACAGGTCCTAACGCTGCTTTTTCACTACCGCTGCTATTACGAGTCTTGCAGGTATAGGTGTATCGCACACTTCTTTGGCCTTACTGCAAAACGACTTATGTAAACTTCGTAAACCCTTTTTTCTATGGGACTTCCATAGCGCTGGTATTAAGAGTCTGTCCTGGGAGGTCAAAAAGTGAGCGGTACACCCTGACACATTACGATCTTCTCAACCAAATAATTGGCATGGAGAGTAAAAAGAGCGAGTAGCAGAATCAGCATGGCCAGCTCTCAGAGAATAGGCCACACCCCAAGCCACGGCCAAATCTACACAAAAAACACGGATCCAGTCCCCTCATATTTAGATACAACAAAGGTTGAGGTAGCCCTGAATCCCTGCTTTTTAAATGGCGGCACAATGTAGGCGTTGTAGTAACAAAGGTGCTCACGTACAAGACTATATAGCCACATAGAGAGAAGAATCTCAAATAAATGCTTAGTTCCCCTAGGGATACCGGTGATCCAAAAGGAAAAATCACCTAAAACAAATTTTATGCTTACCTGATAAATGTATTTATTTCCAGATATGGTGAGTACACAGCTTGAGTAATTACTGTTGGGAATATTACTTCTGGCCAGCAGGAGGCGGCAAAGAGCACCACAGTATAACTGCTAAGTATCACTCCCTTACCCACAACCCCCAGTCATTTGACCAAAGGGAAATGGAGAAAAAGGAGTAACACAAGGTGTAGAGGTTATAGTCAAAAGAACAACTGTCTTAAAATAAAGGGTGGGGCTGTGGACTCACCAAATCTGGAAAGAAATATATCAGGTAAGCATAAATTTTGTTTTTCTTTCCTAAGATATGGTCCACGGCTTGAGTAATTACTGTTGGGAACCAATACCCAAGCAAGAGGACACGGATAAATAGGGAGGGACAAGACAGGCAGTCCTAAACAGAAGGCACCACCGCTTGAAGAACCTTTCTCCCAAAAGAAGCCTCAGCCGAGGCAAAAGTATCAAATTTGGAAAAAGTATGTAGAGAAGACCAAATTGCAGCCTTGCAAATTTGTTCCACTGAAGCTTCATTTTTGAAAGCCCAAGAAGAGGAAATAGCCATAATTCTCTAAGGAAGCTGTTGTCCAGCAGTCTCATAAGACAAACGAATTATACTTTGTAACCAAAAAGAAAGTAGTAGCAGTAGTAGAAACGGACAAAGAGGGCAGAGGACTGGCGAAAATCCTTAGTCACCTGTAAGTAGAATTTAAGAGCAAGTACAACATCCAAATTGTGTAACAAACATTCTTTGGAAGAAAAAGGATTAGTACAAAGAAAGGGAACAACAATTTCCTGATTAATATTTCTATTAGAAACAACCTTAGGAAGGAAACCTAACTTAGTAAGAACCGCCTTATAGGGATGTAAAATAAGATAAGGGGAATCACACTGCAGAGCTGAGAGTTCCGAGACTCTTCGTGCAGAAAAGATAGAAACAAGAAACAAACCCTTCCGAGATAACAACTTAATGTCTATGGAATGCAACGGCTCAAACGGAGCCAGCTGTAAAAGTTTAAGAACAAAGTTAAGGCTCCAAGGAGGAGCAACAGATTTAAAGACAGGCCTGATCTTGACCAAGGACTGACAAAAAGATTGCACATCTGCCAAACATTTATGTAGAAAAACTGATAAAGCAGAAATCTGACCCTTTAGGATACTGACTGACAATCCCTTCACCAGGCCTTCCTGAAGAAAAGATACAATTCTAGGAATTCTAATTCTACTCCAAGAGTAGTCCTTGGATTCACAACAATAAAGATATTTACGCCATATCTTATGGCAAATCTTTCTAGTAACAGGCTTGCGAGCCTGAATCATGGTCCCAATGACCGACTCAGAAAAACCACGCTTAGACAGAATTAAGCGTTCAATCTCCAAGCAGTCAGCTTTGGAGAAACGAGATTTGGATGAAGGAAGGGACCCTGAATCAGGTGGTCCTTCCTCAGAGGTCTCCAAGGTGGGAGAGATGACATCTCCACTAGGTCTGCAAATCAGATCCTGCGAGGCCATGCAGGGGCTATTAGAATCACCAATGCCCTCTCTTGTTTGATATGAGCAATGACTCATGGAAGGAGAGCAAACAGAGGAAACAGGTATGCCAAACTGAAAACCCAAGGAACCACCAGAGCATCTATCAGAACGGCCTGCAGATCTCGACCTTGAACCATACCTTGGAAGCTTGGCGTTCTGATGGGACGCCATCAGATCTAACTCTGGCACCCCCCATTTGAGGACTAAGCTGGAAAACACCTCTGGATGGAGTTCCCACTCCCCGGGATGAAAAGTCTGTCTGCTCAAAAAATCTGCTTCCCAGTTGTCTAGTCCTGGAATGTGGATGGCAGATAGACAGCAATTGTGGGTCTCTGACCACTGAAGAATCAGAGTAACCTCCTTCATAGCTAAGGAACTCTGAGTTCCTCCCTGGTGATTGATGTAAGCCACAGAGGTCATGTTGTCTGACTGGAACCTGATAAATTGGGCTGAGGCCAAGCCAATTAAATTGCCCTCAACTCCAAGATGTTGATGGGAAGAGCAGACTCCTCCCGAGTCCAAAGGTCCTGAGCTTTTAACTAGTTCCAGACTGCTCCCCAGCCCAGCGTCCGTGGTCATGATCACCCAGGAAAGTCTCCGAAAGCATGTGCCCTGAGACAGATGTTCCTGAGAAATCCACCATGGGAAAGAATACCTTGATGACTGATCTAACTCTATTCTCTGAGATAGATCCACATGGTCGCCATTCCATTGTCTGTGCATGCACATCTGGAGAGCTCTCAAATGGAATCGAGCAAAAGGAATGATGTCCATGGAAGCCATCAGACCGATTTAAGCAGTAGCCTGAAGAGAGGCAAGAGGAAATGATTTTGTTTTTCCTGACCTCTGTCAGAAAAATCTTCATCAGTAGAGAATCTATTATGGTCCCTAAGAACACTACTCTTGTAGCAGGGGATACAGAGCCGTTTTCCAGAAAAGAGACAACAATATCACTGTGTGAGATTTTGCTAGTTGAAAAGATGGCGCCTGAACCAATATGTCATCCAGTTAGGGTGCCACAGCAATACTCTGCCAAAAGAGCCCACAGAACCTTTGAAAAAATTCTAGGAGACATGGCTAGACCAAATGGAAGGGCCACGAACTGGAAATGTTTGTCCAGAAAGGCAAATCTCAGGAATCTGTGATGATCCATGTGAATAGGAACATGAAGATACGCCATAGGCCTATGGTTGTCATGAATTGATCCTCTTGTACTAAATGAAGAATGGAGCATATAGTCTCCATCTTGAAGGATGGAACTTAGAGAAACTTGTTTAGACACTTCAAGTCTAGAATGGGACGGAAAGTTCCCTTTTTTTTGGGAACCACAAATAGGTTGGAGTAGAACCCGAGACCCTGTTCCTGCACTGGAACTGGAACTATCACTCCCAGGGAGGAAAGATGTTGTATACATTTCAAGAACGCCTCTCTCTTTATCTGGTCTGCAGATAATCTTGAGAGAAGGAATCTGCCTCTGGGAAGAAAAGTCTTGAATTCCAATTTGTAACCCTGGGATACTATGTCCACAGTCCAGGGATCTGGGACATCTCATTTCCAAGCTTGAGAGAACTGAGAAAGTCTTCCCCCCACCTGATCTGATTCCGTATTGGGGGCAAACCCTTCATGCTGATTTGGAATCAGCTGCAGGTTTCTTTGATCGTTTCCCCTTGTTCCAAGACTGATTGGGTTTCCAAGAAGACTTAGATTGTTCCTACTTGGAAGAAGAAGGGGAAGGCTTTCCTCTGAAGTTATGAAAGGAACGAAAATTACTCTGACATCCTTTAGGCCAATTGTTATCTTGAGGTAGAAAAGACCCTTTTCCACCCATAATATCAGAGATAATTTCTGCCAAACCAGGTCCAAACAAGGTTTTGCCCTGGTAAGGAATCTCCAGAAGTTTGACTTTAGAGGAAACGTCCCCAGACCAGGATTTCAACCATAACGCCCTGCGGGCTAGGACAGCGGAGCTAGAAGTTTTAGCTCCTAGTCTAACAACCTGTAAAATGGCATCTGCAAAAAAGGAATTGGCCAACTTAAGAGCTTTAATCATATCTTGAATTTCATCCATGGAAGTCTCTACTTGAAGAGAATCAGAAAAGGCGTTGAACCAATAAGATGCCGCACTAGTCACAGTGGCAATACACACTGCAGGTTGCCATTGGAGACCTTGATGAACATAAATCTTTTCCAAATAAGCCTCCAGCTTCTTGTCCATTGGATCCTTAAAAGAGCAGCTATCCTCAATAGGAATAGTGGTTCTCTTAGCCAGAGTGGAAATGGCCCCTTCAAGTTTGGATACAGTATACCAAGGGTCTTTAATGGAGTCCTCGACAGGAAACATTTTCTTAAAATGGGAGACAGGGAAAAACATAATTTATGTAAGAACTTACCTGATAAATTAATTTCTTTCATATTAGCAAGAGTCCATGAGCTAGTGACGTATGGGATATACATTCCTACCAGGAGGGGCAAAGTTTCCCAAACCTCAAAATGCCTATAAATACACCCCTCACCACACCCACAATTCAGTTTAACGAATAGCCAAGAAGTGGGGTGATAAAAAAGTGCGAAAGCATATAAAATAAGGAATTGGAATAATTGTGCTTTATACAAAATCATAACCACCACAAAAAAGGGCGGGCCTCATGGACTCTTGCTAATATGAAAGAAATGAATTTATCAGGTAAGTTCTTACATAAATTATGTTTTCTTTCATGTAATTAGCAAGAGTCCATGAGCTAGTGACGTATGGGATAATGACTACCCAAGATGTGGATCTTTCCACACAAGAGTCACTAGAGAGGGAGGGATAAAATAAAGACAGCCAATTCCTGCTGAAAATAATCCACACCCAAAATAAAGTTTAACGAAAAACATAAGCAGAAGATTCAAACTGAAACCGCTGCCTGAAGTACTTTTCTACCAAAAACTGCTTCAGAAGAAGAAAATACATCAAAATGGTAGAATTTAGTAAAAGTATGCAAAGAGGACCAAGTTGCTGCTTTGCAGATCTGGTCAACCGAAGCTTCATTCCTAAACGCCCAGGAAGTAGAAACTGACCTAGTAGAATGAGCTGTAATTCTCTGAGGCGGAGTTTTACCCGACTCAACATAGGCAAGATGAATTAAAGATTTCAACCAAGATGCCAAAGAAATGGCAGAAGCTTTCTGGCCTTTTCTAGAACCGGAAAAGATAACAAATAGACTAGAAGTCTTACGAAAAGATTTCGTAGCTTCAACATAATATTTCAAAGCTCTAACAACATCCAAAGAATGCAACGATTTCTCCTTAGAATTCTTAGGATTAGGACATAATGAAGGAACCACAATTTCTCTACTAATGTTGTTGGAATTCACAACTTTAGGTAAAAATTCAAAAGAAGTTCGCAACACCGCCTTATCCTGATGAAAAATCAGAAAAGGAGACTCACAAGAAAGAGCAGATAATTCAGAAACTCTTCTGGCAGAAGAGATGGCCAAAAGGAACAAAACTTTCCAAGAAAGTAATTTAATGTCCAATGAATGCATAGGTTCAAACGGAGGAGCTTGAAGAGCTCCCAGAACCAAATTCAAACTCCAAGGAGGAGAAATTGACTTAATGACAGGTTTTATACGAACCAAAGCTTGTACAAAACAATGAATATCAGGAAGAATAGCAATCTTTCTGTGAAAAAGAACAGAAAGAGCAGAGATTTGTCCTTTCAAAGAACTTGCGGACAAACCCTTATCTAAACCATCCTGAAGGAACTGTAAAATTCTCGGTATTCTAAAAGAATGCCAGGAAAAATGATGAGAAAGACACCAAGAAATATAAGTCTTCCAGACTCTATAATATATCTCTCGAGATACAGATTTACGAGCCTGTAACATAGTATTAATCACAGAGTCAGAGAAACCTCTTTGACCAAGAATCAAGCGTTCAATCTCCATACCTTTAAATTTAAGGATTTCAGATCCTGATGGAAAAAAGGACCTTGTGACAGAAGGTCTGGTCTTAACGGAAGAGTCCACGGTTGGCAAGAGGCCATCCGGACAAGATCCGCATACCAAAACCTGTGAGGCCATGCCGGAGCTACCAGCAGAACAAACGAGCATTCCTTCAGAATCTTGGAGATTACTCTTGGAAGAAGAACTAGAGGCGGAAAGATATAGGCAGGATGATACTTCCAAGGAAGTGATAATGCATCCACTGCCTCCGCCTGAGGATCCCGGGATCTGGACAGATACCTGGGAAGTTTCTTGTTTAGATGGGACGCCATCAGATCTATTTCTGGAAGTTCCCACATTTGAACAATCTGAAGAAATACCTCTGGGTGAAGAGACCATTCGCCCGGATGCAACGTTTGGCGACTGAGATAATCCGCTTCCCAATTGTCTACACCTGGGATATGAACCGCAGAGATTAGACAGGAGCTGGATTCCGCCCAAACCAAAATTCGAGATACTTCTTTCATAGCCAGAGGACTGTGAGTTCCTCCTTGATGATTGATGTATGCCACAGTTGTGACATTGTCTGTCTGAAAACAAATGAACGATTCTCTCTTCAGAAGAGGCCAAAACTGAAGAGCTCTGAAAATTGCACGGAGTTCCAAAATATTGATCGGTAATCTCACCTCCTGAGATTCCCAAACTCCTTGTGCCGTCAGAGATCCCCACACAGCTCCCCAACCTGTGAGACTTGCATCTGTTGAAATTACAGTCCAGGTCGGAAGCACAAAAGAAGCCCCCTGAATTAAACAATGGTGATCTGTCCACCATGTTAGAGAGTGTCGAACAATCGGTTTTAAAGATATTAATTGAGATATCTTCGTGTAATCCTTGCACCATTGCTTCAACATACAGAGCTGAAGAGGTCGCATGTGAAAACGAGCAAAGGGGATCGCGTCCGATGCAGCAGTCATAAGACCTAGAATTTCCATGCATAAGGCTACCGAAGGGAATGATTGTGACTGAAGGTTTCGACAAGCTGTAATCAACTTTAGACGTCTCTTGTCTGTTAAAGACAGAGTCATGGACACTGAATCCATCTGGAAACCCAGAAAGGTTACCCTTGTCTGAGGAATCAAAGAACTTTTTGGTAAATTGATCCTCCAACCATGATCTTGAAGAAACAACACAAGTCGATTCGTATGAGATTCTGCTAAATGTAAAGACTGAGCAAGTACCAAGATATCGTCCAAATAAGGAAATACCACAATACCCTGTTCTCTGATTACAGACAGCAGGGCACCGAGAACCTTTGTAAAAATTCTTGGAGCTGTAGCTAGGCCAAACGGCAGAGCCACAAACTGGTAATGCTTGTCCAGAAACGAGAATCTCAGGAACTGATAATGATCTGGATGAATCGGAATATGCAGATATGCATCCTGTAAATCTATTGTGGACATATAATTCCCTTGCTGAACAAAAGGTAAGATAGTCCTTACAGTTACCATCTTGAACGTTGGTATCCTTACATAATGATTCAATATTTTTAGATCCAGAACTGGTCTGAAAGAATTCTCCTTCTTTGGTACAATGAAGAGATTTGAATAAAACCCCATCCCCTGTTCCGGAACTGGAACTGGCATAATTACTCCAGTCAACTCTAGATCTGAAACACATTTCAGAAATGCTTGAGCTTTTACTGGATTTACTGGGACACAGGAAAGAAAAAATCTCTTTGCAGGAGGTCTCAACTTGAAACCAATTCTGTACCCTTCTGAAACAATGCTCTGAATCCAAAGATTGTGAACAGAATTGATCCAAATTTCCTTGAAAAAACGTAACCTGCCCCCTACCAGCTGAGCTGGAATGAGGGCCGCACCTTCATGTGGACTTAGAAGCAGGCTTTGCCTTTCTAGCTGGCTTGGATTTATTCCAGACTGGAGATGGTCTCCAAACTGAAACTGCTCCTGAGGATGAAGGATCAGGCTTTTGTTCTTTGTTGAAACGAAAGGAACGAAAACGATTATTAGCCCTGTTTTTACCTTTAGATTTTTTATCCTGTGGTAAAAAAGTTCCTTTCCCACCAGTAACAGTTGAAATAATGGAATCCAACTGAGAACCAAATAATTTGTTACCCTGGAAAGAAATGGAAAGTAAAGTTGATTTAGAAGCCATATCAGCATTCCAAGTTTTAAGCCATAAAGCTCTTCTAGCTAAAATAGCTAGAGACATAAACCTGACATCAACTCTGATAATATCAAAAATGGCATCACAGATAAAATTATTAGCATGCTGAAGAAGAATAATAATATCATGAGAATCACGATGTGTTACTTGTTGCGCTAAAGTTTCCAACCAAAAAGTTGAAGCTGCAGCAACATCAGCCAAAGATATAGCAGGTCTAAGAAGATTACCTGAACACAGATAAGCTTTTCTTAGAAAGGACTCAATTTTCCTATCTAGAGGATCCTTAAACGAAGTACCATCTGACGTAGGAATAGTAGTACGTTTAGCAAGGGTAGAAATAGCCCCATCAACTTTAGGGATCTTGTCCCAAAATTCTAATCTGTCAGACGGCACAGGATATAATTGCTTAAAACGTTTAGAAGGAGTAAATGAATTACCCAAATTATCCCATTCTTTGGAAATTACTGCAGAAATAGCATTAGGAACAGGAAAAACTTCTGGAATAACCACAGGAGCTTTAAATACCTTATCTAAACGTTTAGAATTAGTATCAAGAGGACCAGAATCCTCTATTTCTAAAGCAATTAGTACTTCTTTAAGTAAAGAACGAATAAATTCCATTTTAAATAAATATGAAGATTTATCAGCATCAACCTCTGAGACAGAATCCTCTGAACCAGAGGAATCATCAGAATCAGAATGATGATGTTCAGTTAAAAATTCATCTGTAGGGAGAGAAGTTTTAAAAGATTTTTTACATTTACTAGAAGGAGAAATAACAGACATAGCCTTCTTTATGGATTCTGAAACAAAATCTCTTATATTATCAGGAACATTCTGCACCTTAGATGTTGAAGGAACTGCAACAGGCAATGGTACTTTACTAAAGGAAATATTATCTGCTTTAACAAGTTTGTCATGACAATCAATACAAACAACAGCTGGAGGAATAGCTACCAAAAGTTTACAGCAGATACACTTAGCTTTGGTAGATTCAGCACTTGACAGTGATTTTCCTGTAGTATCTTCTGACTCAGATGCAACGTGAGACATCTTGCAATATGTAAGAGAAAAAACAACATATATATAAAGCAAAATTGATCAAATTCCTTAAATGACAGTTTCAGGAATGGGAAAAAATGCCAAAGAACAAGCTTCTAGCAACCAGAAGCAATAAAAAATGAGACTTAAATAATGTGGAGACAAAAGTGACGCCCATATTTTTTCGCGCCAAATAAGACGCCCACATTATTTGGCGCCTAAATGCTTTTTGGCGCCAAAAATGACGCCACATCCGGAACGCCAACATTTTTGGCGCAAAATAACGTCAAAAAATGACGCAACTTCCGGCGACACGTATGACGCCGGAAACGGAAATAGAATTTTTGCGCCAAAAAAGTCCGCGCCAAGAATGACGCAATAAAATGAAGCATTTTCAGCCCCCGCGAGCCTAACAGCCCACAGGGAAAAAGTCAAATTTTTAAGGTAAGAAAAATGTTAAATTAAAATGCATTATCCCAAATATGAAACTGACTGTCTGAAAATAAGGAAAGTTGAACATTCTGAGTCAAGGCAAATAAATGTTTGAATACATATATTTAGAACTTTATAAACAAAGTGCCCAACCATAGCTAGGAGTGTCACAGAAAATAAGACTTACTTACCCCAGGACACTCATCTACATATAGCAGATAGCCAAACCAGTACTGAAACGAGAATCAGCAGAGGTAATGGTATATATAAGAGTATATCGTCGATCTGAAAAGGGAGGTAAGAGATGAATCTCTACGACCGATAACAGAGAACCTATGAAATAGACCCCTTAGAAGCAGATCACTGCATTCAAATAGGCAATACTCTCCTCACATCCCTCTGGCATTCACTGCACGCTGAGAGGAAAACCGGGCTCCAACTTGCTGCGGAGCGCATATCAACGTAGAATCTAGCACAAACTTGCTTCACCACCTCCATCGGAGGCAAAGTTTGTAAAACTGAATTGTGGGTGTGGTGAGGGGTGTATTTATAGGCATTTTGAGGTTTGGGAAACTTTGCCCCTCCTGGTAGGAATGTATATCCCATACGTCACTAGCTCATGGACTCTTGCTAATTACATGAAAGAAAAGACACCCCTGGTTTCTCCCATTCCTGTGAGATAATCTCACTAGCACGGTCCGGCACAGGAAAAACCTCCAAAGTGGAAGGTTCAAAGAAACTATTAAGTTTACTAGATTTCTTAGGAGTGACAACAACAGGGGTATCAAAGTCATCTAAAGTAGCCAACACCTCCTTTAACAATATACAAAGGTGTTCAAGCTTAAATCTGAAGGATACCACCTCAATTTCAGAAGAAGGAATTATACTGTCTGAATCTGAGTATTCAACCTCAGAAAGTCTTGATGTATCTTCTTCATCAGACTTATGAGAAAGGGCAACTTGGGAAGCAGAACTGAGAACAGGCACCTTACTTTCTGAATTTCTAGATTTCCTCTTGCGTTTTCCCTGTAATCTGGGAATGGCAGCTAATGCCGCAGATACTGCTGAAGATACCTAGGCAGCAATTTCTGCTTTTAAATAAACTCCACTAGGAGTTATAGAGGAACCGCAGCGCATGTGATGCCATTGAGGCTTGGGACGTAGAAGGTATTATTTTAACAGCATCATCCTGAGAGACATTAGGCTCAAAAATGTTACCTTTATTTTGCAAGGTACACATGAAGAACAAAATTGTGTAGGAGCTGCAATTTGTGCATCTAAACATAATAAGCATGAATTAATGAGAGCAGGCTCTTGCTCCATATCAGATATGTTGTGAAACAAACTTGTACAGATAAGTTTCAAAGTATTATTAGTAGTATATTCAATTAAAATAAGCCAAGGAAAAAATTCACTTTACATTTTATCCCAAATTAGGATCGATCCCCACTGGGATCGATTCCCCAGTTAAAATTATGTGAGAAAAGTTAAGAAAAAACATTTAATAAACATCAAATAATCTTCTAAAATACCCCTCAGACAACCCCACACCTTAATTACTTAATTAAGACCGGATCACCCAGAAATTAAGAAAAACAACTTTTTTTCCTCAGAAACGTTATGAAGAAAAGCCGGTCATGTGACCGCAACTGCCGAGCTCAGATTACTGCTGCGACACAGAGAGACACTAAAAATAGCTTCCTGGTACACGGAGTACCAGAAATAAACGTTTTTTCAAACCTGACAGTTTAAAATGTTGCATTGTTTTATTTTAAAGCAAAGGGGAAATGAATGAGCTACTGAAATAGAAAATTCAGCCTTACTTTCAGTTTAAACTTGTATTGTTTTATCAAGTAAATGTGTCAGAAAATAAAGCCTAATAAAAACATTTTACCTTTTCTTTTTTTTTTCTTTTTTTGTTTTAAAAGAACTTTATTGTGATTAAAGAGACATACAAAGTGTAGAGGAAATGTGAACCTCATACATCAAGATTGATACAATACAATGCTATGTCACATATGTCCATACATAAAGAAAAAGATGCTATAGAAAAGACGTAAGGCTAGGCCTATACATTCATTTAGAAGCTTGAAAGCACCCTTTCAACGTGCTATATGTCTTGATTGAACCCCATTTTCAAACTATGCGGACCACATGTGGGTCCATAACAGATAAATACAAACATTAATGGGTATGCTTAAAATGGTGGTGGGGGGGGGGGTAAACTGGGAAATGTGAACCTCATACATCAAGGTTGATACAATACAATGTTATATCACATATATCCATAAATAAAAAATGCTGTAATAAAGGCGTGAAGCTAGTTCTGTACATTCACTTAGAAGCTTGTATACACCTTTTCAATGTGCCATATGTCTTAATTGATCCCCATTTGCAAACTATATGGATCACTCTTGGATCCATAACAGATAAATACAGACATCAATGGGTATGTTTAAAATGATGGGGGGAGGGAAAACTGGGAGTAAGGGAGACAGGCCATTAATTCACAATTTATGCAATGTAGTGGTACATGTAGGGTAATCATGTTATTTCTCAGAATTGGGCTTAGAACTGCTAGAGCTGAATCAGATATATGTGGGACCTGAAATTTGTTATATGGGGGGTGCAAATTATGGGAGGGGTATAAGCTAAGCTTGTGTGGTTATATATGTATGCTGCCCTAAGTGCTTATACCAAATCTTTACTCAAGATACAAAGTTCAATTCTTAATACACAGAAAGGAGAACACAATTAACCTGTTAGTACATGGAATGAAGTATTGCCCTATGAATGAAGTGCTCATTAGCCTATTACTGCTCCTATGGAGGAAAGATAAATATAACAACTGGAACAGTAACTCCAACTATTTACTCAGCTCTGAACTGATATAGCCTGTCCGCATATAATGTGTTTCATCAGGCAGATGTCCTCATATAGCTGGACTAAACGTCCTATTTGTATGTTCAAGTTCTTATTGCGGTTATTGACTCCCAGGTCCGTGAAGGGGATATAAACGATTAGGCAGCTGCAGTCCCTATGAAACTATGAAAAAGTCCCCAGATAATCATTAACAAGCAGTCTCTGCCAGCGGACGGCACCTGCTATATATTGTCTGAAAAGGGTCCTCCAAACACTACCCCTTACCTGATCTCGGCAGACGATTTACACTATGCAGGCAGCGTGAGATTCCACCTGGGTCAAAAAACTGTCTCAGTTTATCGCTATCACCCGGTGTGGTCAGTGCTTGATCAACATTCCGCCCGGTTATGCTCCCCAGCTTCTCTAGTATTTTCCGAGGAGTAGACTTACTAGGAGACTGCAATAAAGTTAGCGCTGCTATGGTCCCCAGGGATAAGGTTGTGATGCCATGTCGGATCATGTCTCCTTCTCTGTGAGTAGTTATGCGCCCCTCCTGCAGCTGACGTCTTGATGCTTGGAGTTGCAGAGGCCATTCGGACCAAGTCACACAACCCCCACGTAGGTCTGCGCCTCCAGCGGGTTGGGGCAGCGGTGGTCCAGGGTAGCAGGTCTTATAGTCATATTCCTCTCTATTGCTATCCAAGAGGATTCTGTGTGCTGTCGGCGGAGCATCCTGAGGCGGTTTGGCACCCTGCAAGTTATGTTGCGCCATGGCAGCGGTGTTCTGGGTAATGGATGTGTCGGTTGCATTTGCCGATACATGTTTAATCAGAAAGTCATATGGAGCTTTTTCCATTAGCCTCTGTATGAGCTGTTCCAGTTTTATAAAATGTTCGTCGCATTGCAGTGTGCAGTTTTCACTCGCCATGATCAAATGGCTAGGTAACCCCAAGATAGTTCTATATTAGGTAGATTTTGTGAATTTTCGTGGCCTGTTCTCCGCTTACTAGGGTGGGTGAAGAAATTACAGTAAGCCGGTTCAAACCAGCAGCACTGTGGCCCCGTTTCTTCTCGGGGGGGAGGTGTATGCCTAGGAGTGAGCCGCCGCTCTAGGCCTCAATTTTCCGATCTGAGTCCCCAGATTCATATTCACAAGCAAGAAGTGAAATGTAGGTCCACGACACATTCAGTCATGGGTTCTTTGTATAAAATATGTATGATCTTGCTGTAAAAATGTAGTAATCGGCGGATTATCATACAATCATCCAGAGCCTGCAGAAAATGCGACCTGTCACAGACGCAGCACGGACACGCCCCTACCCTTTCTTTTTAAGAGTTTAAATGTTAGTCTCACACATACTACAGTGCCTGCTTCATGCCCCAGTGTAACCCATACAACAGGATTATCTATGTCCCAATAAAAAAAAAGTGTATTTTAAATTTGTTAAGTGCATGGTCTCCACAACTGGAAGAAAAAGCACTTGCCTGCTCTGCTGTCCGGGATGTAGACAGTTACAAGGTATGAGAAGACACAGTTCTTCACAGAGACCTTTGAAAAAGAAAGAACATAGTAGCCAACTATGGCTTTCTAAACTAGGGCAACAATTGTTAGGAAAACTCAGTAAGTACCTCTTTACAAGTTCCTAACTGCTTTAAAGCCACCACTACCCGACTGCAAGGAATGACATGGAATACGGCTATACCCCAAAACTTGCTTGTAGATTAAATAAAACATTTTCTTCAGACACCTAAACTTCACCTCCTCCATGCACTGAAGGCAAAGAGAATGACTGGGGGTTGTGGGTAAGGGAGTGATACTTAGCAGTTTAACTGTGGTGCTCTTTGCCTCCTTCTGCTGGCCAGGAGTGATATACCCAACAGTAATTACTCAAGCCGTGGACTCACCATATCTTAGGAAAGAAATTAAGTATAAAGAGCAAAGCGTTGTGACGCTATCTACCGTTTGTCTCAGGAAACCGCTACCGCGAACTAAAACGCTCCACATATTCCATAGATCTGCATCTCATTAATAACCCCTTAATTTCCCCCTTGGAGAGAATATAGGGTTCTGTGCCTCAAAACACCCCCCTATATAAGACCTGGAACTCTCCAGTGTCTCTAAAGCTACTAGGGATTAAGTCTCCTCATGTAGATGACAGGCCATCTGTAGCAGGAGAGAAAACATAATTTATGTAAGAACTTACCTAATATATTCATTTCTTTCATATTGGCATGAGTCCATGAGCTAGTGACAGATGGGATATACAATCCTACCAGGAGGGGCAAAGTTTCCCAAACCTCAAAATGCCTATAAATACACCCCTCACCACACCCATAATTCAGTTTAACGAATATCCAAGTAGTGGGGTGATAAAATAAGGAGTAAAAACATAATTTATGCTTACCTGATAAATGTATTTCTTTCCGAATATGTTGAGTCCACGGAATCATCAATTACTAGTAGGAATACCACTCCTGGCCAGCAGGAGGCGGCAAAGCGCACCACAGCAAAGCTGCTATACATGTCACTTCCCTTACCCATAACCTCCAGTCATTCAGCCGAAGGGAAAATGGAAAAAGAAGATAACACAAAGGTGTAGAGGTGCCTGAGGTTTAAGTTAAAAATAACTGTCTTAAAATAAAGGGTGGGCTGTGGACTCACCATATACGGAAAGAAATTTATCAGGTAAGCATAAATTATGTTTTCTATCCCAAGATATGTTGAGTCCACAGAATAATCAATAACTAATGGGAATATCACTCCTGGCCAGCAGGAGGCGGCAAAGCGCACCACAGCAAAGCTGCTATACATGTCACTTCCCTTACCCATAACCTCCAGTCATTCAGCCGAAGGGAAATGGAAAAATAAGATAAGAAAAGAAGCCTCAGCTGAGACAAAAATATCAAATGTGGAAAAAGTATGCAGAGGACCAAGTTGCAGCCTTGCAAATCTGTTCTACAGAAACTTCCTTCTTGAAAGCCCAAGAAGAAGGGACAGCCCTAGTGAAATGAGCTGAAATTCTCTCAGGAGGCTGCTGTCCAGCAGTCTCATAAACCAAATGCATTATACTACTCAACCAAAGAGAAAAAGAAGTAGCTGAAGCTCTCTGACCTTTATGTTTCCCAGAGAAACAAACAGCAAACTGGCGACAATCCTTAGTCGCCTGTAGATAGAAAAATAAAAGCACGTAAAGTTGTGCAACAAATGTTCCTTATGAGAAGATAGATAAGGACACAGAGAAGTAACAACAATTTTCTGATTAATATATCTATTCGAAACTAGTAACTAGTACGAATAACCGCCTTAACTGCTTGAAAGATAAGATAAGGCGAATCACACTGCAAAACTGAGAGCTCCGAGACTCTCCAAGCAGAAAAGATAGCAATGAGAAACAAAACCTTCCAAAATAACAACTTAATATCTATGGAAAGTAAAGGCTCAAACAGAGCCTACTGCAAAACTTTAAGAACAAGGGCAAAACCCTAAGGGGGAGCAACCGACTTAAACACAGGCCTGATGTAGACCAGTGTCTGACAAAAAAAGATTGCACATCTGGCACGTCCACCAGATGCTTATGTAGCAAAAAAGACAATGCAGAAAAACATAATTTATGTAAGAATTTACCTAATAAATTCATTTCTTTCATATTGGCAAGAGTCCATAAGCTAGTGATGTATGGGATATACATTCCTACCAGGAGGGGCAAAGTTTCCCAAACCTCAAAATGCCTATAAATACACCCCCCACCACACCCACAATTCAGTTTAATGAATAGCCAAGAAGTGGGGTGATAAGAAAGGAGTGAAAGCATCAACAAGGAATTGGAATAATTGTGCTTTATACAAAAAAAATCATAACCACCATAAAAAGGGTGGGTCTCATGGACTCTTGCCAATATGAAAGAAATGAATTTATCAGGTAAATTCTTACATAAATTATGTTTTCTTTCATGTAATTGGCAAGAGTCCATGAGCTAGTGACGTATGGGATAGCAAATACCCAAGATGTGGCACTCCACTGCAAGAGTCACTAGAGAGAGAGGGATAAAAATAAAGACAGCCAATTCCACTGAAAAATTAATCCACAACCCAAATCAAAAGTTTTAATCTTATAATGAAAAAACTGAAATTATAAGCAGAAGAATCAGACTTAAACAGCTGCCTGAAGTACTTTTCTAACAAAAACTGCTTCTGAAGAAGAAAAAACATAAAAATGGTAGAATTTAGTAAAAGTATGCAAAGAAGACCAAGTTGCCGCTTTGCAAATCTGATCAACAGAAGCTTCATTCTTAAAAGGCCAGAAAGTGGAAACTGACCTAGTAGAATGAGCCGTAATCCTCTGAGGCGGGGTTTCACCCGACTCCAAATAAGCATGATAAATCAAAAGCTTTAACCAAGATGCCAAAGAAATGGCAGAAGCCTTCTGACCTTTCCTAGAACCAGAAAAAATAACAAATAGACTAGAAGTCTTTCTGAAATCTTTAGTAGCTTCAACATAATATTTCAAAGCTCTTACCACATCCAAAGAATGTAAAGATCTCTCCAGAGAATTCTTAGGATTAGGACACAATGAAGGGACAACAATTTCTCTACTAATGTTGTTGGAATTCACAACCCTAGGTTAAAATTTAAATGAAGTCCGCAAGGCCGCCTTATCCTGATGAAAAATCAGAAAAGGAGACTCACAAGAAAGAGCAGATAATTCAGAAACTCTTCTAGCAAAAGAGATGGCCAAAAGGAACAATACTTTCCAAGAAAGTAATTTAATGTCCAGAGAATGCATAGGCTTAAACGGAGGAGCCTGTAAAGCTTTCAAAACCAAATTAAGACTCCAAGGAGGAGAGATTGATTTAATGACAGGCTTGATATGAACCAAAGCCTGTACAAAACAATGAATATCAGGAAGATTAGCAATTTTTCTGTGAAACAGAACAGAAAGAGCAGAGATTTTTCCTTTCAAGGAACTTGCAGACAAACCCTTATCTAAACCATCCTGAAGAAACTGTAAAATTCTAGGAATTCTAAAAGAATGCCAAGAGAATTTATGAGAAGAACACCATGAAATGTAAGTCTTCCAAACTCGGTAATAAATCTTTCTAGACACAGATTTACGAGCCTGCAACATAGTATTAATCACTGAGTCAGAAAAAACCTCTTTGACTAAGCACTAAGCGTTCAATCTCCATACCTTCAAATTTAATGATTTGAGATCCTGATGGAAAAATGGGCCTTGAGATAGAAGGTCTGGCCTTAACAGAAGTGGCCAAGGTTGGCAACTGGACATACGAACAAGATCCGCATACCAAAACCTGTGTGGCCATGCTGGAGCCACCAGCAGTACAAACGAACACTCCATTATGATTTTGGAAATCACTCTTGGAAGAAGAACTAGAGGCGGAAAGATATAAGCAGGTTGATAACTCCAAGGAAGTGTCAACGCATCCACTGCTTCCGCCTGAGGATCCCTGGACCTGGACAGATACCTGGGAAGTTTCCTGTTTAGATGAGAAGCCATCAGATCTATTTCTGGAAGCCCCCATATCTGAACAATCTGAAAAAAACACATCTGGGTGAAGAGACCACTCTCCTGGATGTAAAGTCTGGCGACTGAGATAATCCGCTTCCCAATTGTCTATACGTGGGATATGGACCGCAGAAATTAGACAGGAGCTGGATTCCGCCCAAGCAAGTATCCGAGATACTTCTTTCATAGCTTGAGGACTGACATACGCCACGGTTGTGACATTGTCTGTCTGAAAACAAATAAACGGTTCTCTCTTCAGAAGAGGCCAAAACTGAAGAGCTCTGAGAATCGCACGGAGTTCTAAAATATTGATTGGTAATCTCGCCTCTTGAGATTTCCAAACCCCCTGCGCTGTCAGAGATCCCCAGACAGCTCCCCAACCTGAAAGACTCGCATCTGTTGTGATCACAGTCCAGGTTAGATGAATAAAAGAGGCCCCTTGAACTAAACGATGGTGATCTAACCACCAAGTCAGATATAGTCGAACATTGGTATTTAAGGATATAAATTGTGATATCCTTGTATAATCCCTGCACCATTGATTTAGCATACAAAGCTGAAGAGGTCTCATGTAAAAACGAGCAAAGGGGATCACGTCCGATGCTGCAGTCATGTGACCTAAAACCTCCATGCACATAGCTACTGAAGGGAATGATTGAAACTGAAGATTCCGACAAGCTGCAACCAATTTCAGACGTCTCTTGTCTGTTAGAGACAAAGTCATGGATACTGAATCTATTTGGAAACCTAAAAAGGTTACCCTTGTCTGAGGAGTCAAAGAACTCTTTGGTAAATTGATCCTCCAACCATGTTTTTGAAGAAACAACACTAGTTGATTCGTGTGAGATTCTGCAGAATGTGAAGACTGAGCAAGTACCAAGATATCGTCCAAATAAGGAAACACCACAATACCCCGCTCTCTGATTCTGTTTCTGTTCCTTATTTTGTCGAAAGGAACGAAAACAGTTAGCAGCCTTAAATTTACCCTTAGATTTTTTATCCTGAGGAAAAAAAGCTCCCTTCCCCCCAGTGACAGTTGAAATAATTGAATCCAACTGAGAATCAAATAATTTATTACCTTGGAAAGAGAGAGATAGCAACTTTGGTTTAGAAGTCATATCAGCATTCCAAGATTTAAGCCATAAAGCTCTTCTAGCTAATATAGCTAAAGACATATATCTGACATAAATTCTAATGATATCAAAAATGGCATCACAAATGAAATTATTAGCATGTTGAATTAAAGGATCTTTAAAAGAAGTACTATCTGCCGTAGGAATAGTAGTATGTTTAGCAAGAGTAGAGATGGCCCCATCAACTTTGGGGATCTTTTACCAAAACTCCAATCTATCAGACGGCAAAGGGTACAGCTTCTTAAACCTTGAAGAAGGAGTAAAAGAGGTACCCAGTCTATTCCATTCCATAGAAATTACATCTGAAATAGCATCAGGAACTGGAAAACCTCAGGAATAACTACATGAGGTTTAAAAACTGAATTTAATCGTTTACTAGTTTTAATATCAAGAGGACTAGTCTCCTCCATATCTAATTCAATCAACACCTCTTTCAATAAGGAACGAATATACTCCATTTTAAATAAGTATGAAGATTTGTCAGTGTCAATATCTGAGGCAGAATCTTCTGAACCAGATAGATCCTCATCAGAGATAGATACATCAGAATGTTGTCGGTCATTTAAAAATTCATCAATTTTATGAGGTTTTAAAAGACCTTTTACGTTTATTAGAAGGTGGTATGACAGACAAAGCCTTCTGAATAGAAATAGAAACAAATTCTCTCACATTAACAGGAATATCCTAAGCATTAGATGTTGAAGGAATAACAACAGGTAATGGATTACTACTAATGGAAATATTGTCTGCATGTAAAAGTTTGTCATGACAACTATCACAAATTACAGCCGGAGGTACAGTTACCACAAGTTTACAACAAATGCACTTATCTTTGGTAGAAACGACATCAGGCAGCAGGATTCCAATAGTGGATTCTGAAACAGGATCAGATTTAGACATCTTGCAATATGTAAGAGAAGAAATAACATATAAAGCAAAATTATCAATTTCCTTTTATGACAGTTTCAGGAATGGGAAAAAATGCAAACAAAATAAGCCTCTGGAAACCAGAAGCAAAAATAAATGAAGACTTAAATAATGTCAAAAGTCTGACGCCAAGTATGACGCCCACAACTGACAAAACGTCTGCAACAAACACGAGCGTCATAGATGACGCAACTACGTGAAAATTCTCAGCGCCAACTAAGATGCCGGAAATGATGAAATTACGTCAATAAACGTAATTCTCGCGCCAAAAAAGTCTCGCGCCAAGAATGATGCAATAAATTATAGCATTTTACGCACCCGCAAGCCTAACAGCCCATAATTTAGAAAAGAAAGTCAATTTGAAAATTTCAGGTAAGAATTTTTTTTTTCTTTTTTTTCCCCATATGCATTTCCCAAAATGAAACTGACAGTCTGCAGAAAGGAAATATACTGATAAACCTGAATCATGGCAAATATAAGTACAAACATTATATTTAGAACTTTACATATAAAGTGCCAAACCATAGCTGAGAGTGTCTTAATAAAGGAAAACATACTTACCAAAAGACACTCATCTACATAAAGTAGATAGCCAAACCAGTACTGAAATGAGAATCAGCAGAGGTAATGGTATATAAGAGTATATCGTTGATCTGAAAAGGGAGGTAGGAGGTGAATCTCTACGACCGATAACAGAGAACCTATGAAATAGATCCCCGTTAGGATGACCATTGCATTCAATAGGTAATACTCCCTTCACATCCCTCTGTCATTAACTGCACTCTGAGAGGAACCGGGCTTCAGCATGCTGAGAAGCGCATATCAACGTAGAAATCTAGCACAAACTTACTTCACCACCTTCATAGGAGGCAAAGTTTGTAAAATTGAATTGTGGGTGTGGTGGGGGTTGTATTTATAGGCATTTTGAGGTTTGGGAAACTTTGCCCCTCCTGGTAGGAATGTATATCCCATACGTCACTAGCTCATGGACTCTTTAATTACATGAAAGAAACTGACCCTTCAGGGTACTGACTGACAAACCCTTCTCCAGACCACCCTGGAGAAAGGATGAACATTTCAGAACCCCCCACCCCTTAGACAAAACTAAGCGTCCAATCTTCAAGCAGTCAGCTTCAGAGATTTAGATGAAGGAAAAGACCAACAATCAGAAGTCCTTCCTCAGAGGTAGTCTCCAAGGTGGAGAGACGACATTTCCGCTAGGTCTGCATACCAGATCCTGCGAGGCCACACAGGGGCTAATAAAATCACTGCTGCTTTCATCTGAAAATACGAGTAGTGACTCGTGGAAAGAGAACAAAGTGGAAAAAGGTATGCAAGACTGAAATCCAAGAAAATAGTCAGAACATCTATCAGGACGGTCTGCGGATCACATGACCATAAACCGTACCTTCGAAACTTGGCGTTCTGTCGAAACACCCACAAAAGCCAACTCCTGAAACCCCCCCATGTGTGGGTCTACCTAGAGAACACTTCCGGATGGAAATGCTCACTCTCCAGGATGAATTATCAGTTTATTTAGAAGTGACATCTGTCTGGCAGTTAAACACCATTAGGGTGCCAGCCCACTATAAAATAAAGTTTCAGGTGATAGGGATTTTACAGACAGAAATAGTGATCCAAGACATATCGTGACTTGAGACTATAGTGCTAATCTCTCCTGCTAAGCAGCGACGTTAAGGAAGTGTCAGTCTGAAAACTGCAGGGACTTGATTAGGAATTAAAGTGAGGTGTGGCTTTTGAGGAGTTAAAGTGCCCCTGTTTTTGGTTGAATTTTTGTAGACTGGGCACTTTGTCATCAAAATTTACATTCACTTTAAGAAACAGGGATATAATAATGGGATCCCGGCTGTCTAAAGTAGACAAAGACTATCCCCTTGTTAAAGTATATGCTTTAGGGATTGTACACGCCACTGGTCAATTATGGAAATTAAGGGGTTTTCTAACTTCTGCTGGTACCCAAATTGCCAATGCACCACAAGTTTCTGCACTCCTTGACTCAATCCATTTACCCACTTCCATCTCTGTCATGCATTGCAAAGCACACACCCACTCACAGGAACCAATTTCACGTTGTAATAGTTATGCTGATCAAATTGCTTAGCATGCAGCTTCTCTGCCATTTATCCTTCTCTCACCCCACTCACAAACCTCACCCTCTTGACACTACATTGTCTTCTCTTTACACTTCTCTTCCTGAACAAATTGTTCACCTCTGGACTATTCTTGGTCTTACCTGTGACTCTTTTGGTATCTGGTCCACTCCAGATGGATGCCCAGCTCTACCTCAACCACACCTCTCTCATATGCTATCCTTTCTGCATAACCAAACAAACTGAGGTACCACACAACTTGCTGAAACCCTTAACAGACAGTGGTTTGCCCCCTCATCAAGCTGAAAAAACATAATTTATGTAAGAACTTACCTGATAAATTCATTTCTTTCATATTAGCAAGAGTCCATGAGCTAGTGACGTATGGGATATACATTCCTACCAGGAGGGGCAAAGTTTCCCAAACCTTAAAATGCCTATAAATACACCCCTCACCACACCCACAATTCAGTTTAACGAATAGCCAAGAAGTGGGGTGATAAGAAAAAAGTGCGAAAGCATATAAAATAAGGAATTGGAATAATTGTGCTTTATACAAAAAAATCATAACCACCACAAAAAAGGGCGGGCCTCATGGACTCTTGCTAATATGAAAGAAATGAATTTATCAGGTAAGTTCTTACATAAATTATGTTTTCTTTCATGTAATTAGCAAGAGTCCATGAGCTAGTGACGTATGGGATAATGACTACCCAAGATGTGGATCTTTCCACACAAGAGTCACTAGAGAGGGAGGGATAAAATAAAGACAGCCAATTCCTGCTGAAAATAATCCACACCCAAATAAAGTTTAATGAAAAACATAAGCAGAAGATTCAAACTGAAACCGCTGCCTGAAGTACTTTTCTACCAAAAACTGCTTCAGAAGAAGAAAATACAACAAAAATGGTAGAATTTGGTAAAAATATGCAAAGAGAACCAAGTTGCCACTTTGCAAATCTGATCAACCGAAGCTTCATTCCTAAACGCCCAGGAAGTAGAAACTGACCTAGTAGAATGAGCTGTAATCCTATGAGGCGGAGTCTTACCCGACTCAAAATAGGCAAGATGAAATAAAGATTTCAACCAAGATGCCAAAGAAATGGCAGAAGTTTTCTGGCCTTTCTAAAACCGGAAAAGATAACAAATAAACCAGAAGTCTTTCGGAAAGACTTAATAGCTTCAACATAATATTTCAAAGCTCTAATAACATCCAAAGAATGCAACGATTTCTCCTTAGAATTCTTAGGATTAGGACATAATGAAGGAACCACAATGTCTCTACTAATGTTGTTGGAATTCACAACTTAGGTAAAAATTCAAAAGAAGTTCGCAACACCGCCTTATCCTGATGAAAAATCAGAAAAGGAGACTCACAAGAAAGAGCAGATAATTCAGAAACTCTTCTGGCAGAAGAGATGGCCAAAAGGAACAAAACTTTCCAAGAAAGTAATTTAATATCCAATGAATGCATAGGTTCAAATGGAGGAGCTTGAAGAGCCCCCAGAACCAAATTCAAACTCCAAGGAGGAGAAATTGACTTAATGACAGGCTTTATACGAACCAAAGCTTGTACAAAACAATGAATATCAGGAAGAATAGCAATCTGTCTGTGAAAAAGAACAGAAAGAGCAGAGATTTGACCTTTCAAGGAACTTGCGGACAAACCCTTATCTAAACCATCCTGAAGAAATTGTAATATTCTCGGTATTCTAAAAGAATGCCAAGAAAAATGATGAGAAAGACACCAAGAAATATAAGTCTTCCAGACTCTATAATATATCTCTCTGGATACAGATTTACGAGCCTGTAACATAGTATTAATCACAGAGTCAGAGAAACCTCTTTGACCAAGAATCAAGCGTTCAATCTCCATACCTTTAAATTTAAGGATTTCAGATCCTGATGGAAAAAAGGACCTTGAGACAAAAGGTCTGGTCTTAACGGAAGAGTCCACGGTTGGCAAGAGGCCATCCGGACAAGATCCTCATACCAAAACCTGTGAGGCCATGCCGGAGCTACCAGCAGAACAAACGAGCATTCCTTCAGAATCTTGGAGATTACTCTTGGAAGAAGAACTAGAGGCGGAAAGATATAGGCAGGATGATACATCCAGGAAGTGAAAATGCATCCACTGCCTCCGCCTGAGGATCCCGGGATCTGGACAGATACCTGGGAAGTTACTTGTTTAGATGAGAAGCCATCAGATCTATTTCTGGAAGTTCCCACATTTGAACAATCTGAAGAAATACCTCTGGGTGAAGAGACCATTCACCCGGATGCAACGTTTGGCGACTGAGATAATCCGCTTTCCAATTGTCCATACCTGGGATATAAACCGCAGAGATTAGACAGGAGCTGGATTCCGCCCAAACCAAAATTCGAGATACTTCTTTCATAGCCAGAGGACTGTGAGTCCCTCCTTGATGATTGATGTATGCCACAGTTGTGACATTGTCTTATCTGAAAACAAATGAACAACTCTCTCTTCGGAAGAGGCCAAGACTGAAGAGCTCTGAAAATTGCACGGAGTTCCAAAATATTGATCGGAAATCTCACCTCCTGAGATTCCCAAACCCCTTGTGCCGTCAGATACCCCCACACAGCTCCCCAACCTGTAAAACTAGCATCTGTTGAGATTATAGTCCAGGTCGGAAGAACAAAGAAGCCCCCTGAACTAAACGATGGTGATCTGTCCACCATGTCAGAGAGTGTCGTAAAATCGGTTTAAAGATATTAATTGAGATATCTTTGAGTAATCCCTGCACCATTGGTTCAGCATACAGAGCTGAAGAGGTCGCATGTGAAAACGAGCAAAGGAGATCGCATCTGATGCGGCAGTCCTAAGACCCAACATTTCCATGCATAAGGCTACCAAAGGGAATGATTGTGACTGAAGGTTTTGACAAGCTGATATCAATGTTAAACTTCTCTTGTCTGACAATGACAGAGTCATAGACACTGAATTTATCTAGAAACCTAAAAAGGTTACCCTTGTCTGAGGAATCAATGAACTGATTGGTAAATTGATCCTCCAACCATGAACTTGAAGAAACAACACAAGTCGATTCGTATGAGATTCTACGAAAATGAGAAGACTGAGCAAGTACTAAGATATCGTCCAAATAAGGAAATACCAAAACCCTATTCTCTGATTACAGAAAGAAGGGCACCGAGAACCTTTGAAAAAAATTCTTGGAACTGAGGCTAGGCCAAACGGTAGAGCCACAAAACTGGTAATGCTTGTCTAAAAAGAGAATCTCAGACACTAAAAGTAATCTGGATGAATCGGAATATGCAGATACACATCCTGTAAATCTATTGTAGACATATAATGCCCTTGCTAAACAAAAGGCAGGATAGTCCTACAGAAACCATCTTGAATGTTGGTATCCTAACATAACGATTCAATAATGATAGATCCAGAACTGGTCTGAAGGAATTGACCTTCTTTGGTACAATGAAGAGATAAAATAAAACCCCAGCCCCTGTTCCAGAACTGGAACTGGCATAAATACTCCAGCCAACTCTAGATCTGAAACACGTTTCAGAAATGCTGAGCCTTGCTGTGTTAACTGGGATACGGGAAAGAAAAGAATCTCTTAGCAGGAGGCCTTAACTTGAAGCCAATTCTGTACCTTTCTGAAACAATGTTTCTGAAACCAGAGATTAAGAACGGAATTGATCCAAATTTCTTTGAGGAAAACGTAATCTGCCCCATACCAGCTGAGCTGGAATAAGGGCCGCACCTTCATAGGTACCTAGGAGCTGGCTATAGGTTTCTATAAAGCTCGGATATATTCCAAACTGGAAATAGTTTCCAAACTGATACCGCTCCTGAGGATGAAGGATCAGGCTTTTGTTCCTTGTTGTGAGGAAAGGAACGAAATGATTATTTACCCTGGAAAGAAAGGGAAAGCAAAGTTGACTTAGAAGACATGTCAGCATTCCAAGTTTAATCCATAAAGCTTTTCTAGCTAAAATAGCTAGAGACATATACCTGACATCAACTCTAATGATATCAAAAGATGGTATCACCAATAAAATTATTAGCATGTTATAGAATAATAATAATGCTATAAAATTATGATCTGTTACTTGTTGCGCTAAAGCTTCTAACCAAAAAGTTGAAGCTGCAGCAACATCCGCTAAAAATATAGCAGGTCTAAGAAGATTACCTGAACAAAAGTAAGCTTTTCTTAGAAAGGATTCAATTTTCCTATCTAAAGGATCCTTAAATGAAGTACTATCTGCCATAGGAATAGTAGTACATTAGCAGGAGTAGAGACAGCCCCATAACCTTAGGGATTTTTGTCCCAAAAAACTCTAATCTGTCAGATGGCACAGGATATAATTTGCTTAAACGTCTAGAAGGAGTAAATAAATTACCCAAATTATTCCATTCCCTGGAAATTACTTCAGAAATAGCATCAGGGAGATAAAACACTTCTGGAATAACTACCTTATTTAAACGTTTACATTTAGTATCAAGAGGACCAGAATCCTCTATTTCTAATGCAAATAACACTTCTTTAAGTAAAGAACGAATAAATTCCATCTTGAACAAATACAAAGATTTATCAGCATCAAAATGATGATGTTCATTTAAAAATTCATCTGAAAAAAAGAGAAGTTTTAAAAGACTTTTATGTATACTAGAAGGAGAAATAACAGACATAGCCTTCTTAATGGATTTAAAATAAATAAAATCTCTTATGTTATCAGGAACACTCTGAAAATTAGATGTTGACGGAACAGCAACAGGTAATGTAACAGTACTAAAGGAAATTTTATCTGCATTAATAAGTTTGACATGACATGCAATACAAATAACAGCTGGAGAAACAGATACCAAAAGTGAATAGCAGACTTAGCTTGGTAGCTCCAGCACTGTGCAGTGATTTTCCTGTAGTAACTTCTGACTCAGTTGCAACGTGGAACATCTTGCAATATGTAAAAGAAAAAAACAACATATAAAGCAAAATTGATCAAATTCCTTAAATGACAGTTTCAGGAATGGGAAAAAAATGCCAGTGAACAAGCTTCTAGCAACCAGAAGCAATAAATAATGAGACTTAAATAATGTGGAGACAAAAATGACGCCCATATTTTTTATCGCCAAAAAAGACGCCCACATTATTTGGCGCCTAAATGCTTTTGGCGCCAAAAATGACGCCACATCCGGAACGCCGACACTTTTGGCGCAAAATAACGTCAAAGAATGACGCAACTTCCGGCGACACGTATGACGCCGGAAACGGAAATAGAATTTTTGCGCCAAAAAAGTCCGCGCCAAAAATGACGCAATAAAATGAAGCATTTTCAGCCCCCGCGAGCCTAACAGCCCACAGGGAAAAAGTCAAATTTTAAGGTAAAATATGTTAAATTAAAATGCATTATCCCAAATATGAAACTGACTGTCTGAAAATAAGGAAAGTTGAACATTCTGAGTCAAGGCAAATAAATGTTTGAATACATATATTTAGAACTTTATAAACAAAGTGCCCAACCATAGCTAGGAGTGTCACAGAAAATAAGACTTACTTACCCCAGGACACTCATCTACATATAGCAGATAGCCAAACCAGTACTGAAACGAGAATCAGCAGAGGTAATGGTATATATAAGAGTATATCGTCGATCTGAAAAGGGAGGTAAGAGATGAATCTCTACGACCGATAACAGAGAACCTATGAAATAGACCCCTTAGAAGGAGATCACTGCATTCAAATAGGCAATACTCTCCTCACATCCCTCTGACATTCACTGCACGCTGAGAGGAAAACCGGGCTCCAACTTGCTGCGGAGCGCATATCAACGTAGAATCTAGCACAAACTTACTTCACCACCTCCATCGGAGGCAAAGTTTGTAAAACTGAATTGTGGGTGTGGTGAGGGGTGTATTTATAGGCATTTTAAGGTTTGGGAAACTTTGCCCCTCCTGGTAGGAATGTATATCCCATACGTCACTAGCTCATGGACTCTTGCTAATTACATGAAAGAAATGAGTTGTATTGAATTGTGAGACGTGCTCAATTCAATCCAAGGGGGGAACCTAAAGACCCACCAGGCGGGCGCCCATGGGCATTTCAACCTTTTGAACGTTTACAAATTGACTTTTCTGACATACCTCCCTGTAGGGGTTTCAAACATTTACTTGTGATAGTGGACCAACTTACTGGATGGGTCGAGGCCTTTCCTACTAGAACTGTGAAAGTCTAAGAAGTTGCCAAGTGAATGCTAAAAGAACTCATACCCAGGTTTGGCCTCCCCAGAGTAATTAAATCTAACAGAGGAACACATTTCACAAGTAATATTATTCACCAACTGACATTAGCCTTAGGCTTTACTTGGCATCTCCATACCCCTTGGCATCCAGAAAGCTCAGGCCAAGTGGAAAGAAAGAACCAGACCCTAAAACAGACTATTGCTAAAATTTGTTTTCAAGCAAGCATTAAATGGGTAGATGCTTTGGCCCTAGCACTGTATGGGACTCGCACAAACCATAGGAGGACCCTCAAGCTCTCACCATATGAACTGTTGTTTGGTAGGCCACCTCCTTTGTATAGTGCCAACACCTTACACCTGACTGACCTTGCAGTAGGTGATGTATAACTAACTGCTTATCTTTTGTAACTGCAAAAGCAAATACATTCTCTCCACAGACATGCCTCTCTCTCTCAGTCTTTGCCATTGGACGTGACTGCACATCCCTTCCAGTCAGGTGACTTCATTTTAGTCCAGACCTATAAAAAAAAAAAAAGCCACTGCAGCCTCTCTGGAAAGGTCCTTACTGGTTTTGCTGACTACTCCAACAAACTATTAAAGTTGCCAAGGTCGACTCTTGGATCCACTACTCCAGGTGTAAAAGATACAGCCCAGAAAAAGAAGCAGCCTGCAACGAAGCAAAGAAAGAAGAAGCTGGGGCAACCAAGGCCTCTGAAGAAGGGGTAACCAAGACCCCTGACGACGAGTGATTAATTCAGACCCTTCCTGGTTTGAAACTCAGACTAACCAGAAATAGTAAAATCCCACTATCTGAATGAGTGAAACTGAAAGATTTGTCTTCCTTACTCTTATTTTCATTGTCTCACTCCTCTGTTGATATCTTGAGTAACATTCCTCAATTTGTCTATTTCCCAATATGTGTCTCCTGGTCAGTGTGTTTCTTCTAACCCTTTTACTAAATACTCCTGTTCTGGTAACCTTGTATCTGTGGCAGTTTTCCCTCCCACTACTAGCTGCCCAACAAGTAATTATACTCAAAGTTTGCAATAAAAGTCCTAAGTGTTTTGTTATCCAGTCTATTGGCATAGCCCCCACTACTGAATGTGGTTTGAAAATTATGGAGTGGGTAGCTGAGAAACGAAAGTTACCCCTCCTTGCTTGGTGTTCCCATATAACTACCTTTGCCACAACCCCTTCTTACCCCCATTATTCTATTCCCCATAATGATCATTTACCTAATGCCCAATTGTCCTCAGAGAATGGTCCCTTAGGTGAAAGGGGACTAAACTGACATGTTACCCTACTCCAAACTATAGCCCATCACACTGAGGGCAACTGCTATATTTGTGCTCACATTCCTACTCATGAGTATTAATTTTGATTTGTTTACCTTTGATTTGTCTACTTTTATTCCTCCAGGTACACCATTGTTCAACCTATCAGGCAATTTTATCTCCTTGGGAGGCACCTCATATGGTACTATCTTCAGGGAAATTGGCCAAGGTACGGTGTGGTTGGGTGCCTCCCTATGTGAGTATGTAATTTCCAGTAATGGCACTCATTTCCGATTGGTAAAATTCCTCTGGAATGATCCTGACTGTGAATCATAATCTCACTGCATTTTTTTTTTGTTTCCTCCAGGGCCCCAATTGTACTTTTGTTTCCCCATCCCTTGTACAATCTTTCCTTAACAGACCACCCACTTGGTTGTATTGGATATGTGGACAGACAGCGGTGTCGGTCCTCCCTGGTAACTATACAGCCATCTGCTTCCTGGGTGTGGTAACCCCAGCCGTCCGTGTTGTTCCCATGCTGCTGCCCTTGGGCCCAATTCGCAATAAACGTGAATCTGGAAGCTCTCTGCTCCCCCTTGTCCAACAGTATGCTGGAGATTCAACTGGTCGAGCTATCCTCCCGGCTGTTGGTGTCTACCTGAATCATCAGGATATCATCATGTTATCTGTGATACTACAGACCTTCATGAATGAGAGTGCAGGAGCTGTTCAGAGTGTGGCCCAAGAGTTGAAGCAGCTTAGACAACTAGCATTGCAGAATAGGATGGCCCTTGATTACTTCCTGGCTTCCCAAGGAGGGGAGGGGGGGTGTAGTCTTGTGAGCAAAGAATTTTGTACCTATGTTACTGATCAATCACTTAATTTGAGTCACCATCTCACAGTTATAAGGTCCCTTTCCCAGGATGTCCAAGATGTGATTGATGACAAATTTGGCCTTGGAGGTATTTTTGACCATCTCTTTGATTGGCTACCTAATTTGGGATGGTTAAGCTCCCTTTTTCTGTATGGCATTGTTATTATAGTATGCCTTATCCTGATGTGTTGCTGTTTACAATGTATACCTGGTTTAATTTCTACATGCAAGAGTGTTTTCTCTGTGTCTCATTCTTCTCCCAAATACTTGTTCCCTCTATCCATTTTGAATCTCCCCACCATGTTGAGATCTCTCTTGACCCTGATTTCTTCTGAGTTCACCTACTTCTCTCCTGCTCTATATCTCGTCTGACCTCTTGATCTTACAATATTATTGCCTAACCACCAGCTGTGCCCTAAATTTCCTTATCTTATCCCTATGCAGGATGCACTACATCTCTAGGATCGTCTAGAACTTTCCTACATTGGGAAATTGGCCACGGACAGACCATGGACCATCATCTACCTTGATGGCCACCCCGGTCGTAGCCTGTATACCCATACCCCACTCCTTTTTCCCTCCCTGGTGGTTTCTATTTCTTCATTGTCTTTCTGTATTGTTTTATTTTGCTTTCATATTGCATTACCTTATACTTACACTATCTATATTTCCTTCACAGGTGCAGAATTCCTTCACCTCCCAAACATGCCATGATACTGCCTGACAACCCACAATTCACCATCAACTCTGCAAGAATGATGGGGATTGTTAATTGTTGTTAATGAATCTGGGAGGGGATGTTTCTGCACTATGTCATACTGCGCGCGCGTGCATATATATATGTATATATATATAGGAATGTTTAGGTAGTTGTCTACTCCACCCGACCGCGCTTAGCGGCCGGGAATAGTCTACTATCTAACAACTTCACTCCTACCTTGTTTTTACTTATGCTCTTGTAGTCCTGTGAACCATCTTGGACGGGAGCACCCATATACTAATAGTATTGTGATTGTCAAACCGCCATGAGTCACATTGAGTTTCTGTGATCACAGCACTTTGACGTTTGGGGAATGTTATGAGCTGCTTATTCTATTTTAATTATTTTATACGTCTAACCAAACTTTTCCTTTACTTTTACTGAACTCTTCTCTGAAACTGCAGATATATTACTTCTGTATTTTCCAGCAATTCACTTATAACCTAATAAGCTACGTATCTGCATTTTTCTAACAACTTGCTTCTAACCTAATAAGTTACACATACATATAACTTTGTTTTGGCTTTTTCTCATAGATCATTTTCTAAATGTCTTAAAATCAAGGCCTCTTTGTCTAGCATTATTTTTCCAACCCAATTAGTATCTGGCCAAATTCCAAGAAAGCATATCTTACTAATTTTAACATAGAGAACCAGTTTTTTTTTTAGCAACCACTAATCACGTGACATTTATTGGCCAATCATTATCAGCCAATTAGCTATCTGCTTTGTAGGGAACTGTAATAGTATAAAAATGCATGTACATAAAAATGTGGTAGTCTTGCGTTGCTGTGTTTTGTGCTGGGACACTGTTGCAACAGTGTAATAAAGATTACCTCTCCTGAGGTGAGCCCTTGTTTGATAAATATCTGGTCTGGACCTTTTTATTACTGCACCTGATACAAGCTCACGACAAAGGGAACTCTTCTCCAGATTCATTTCCCATCCCGGAAAAGAAGATTGGATAAGATCTCTTAAAATAGAGTTAGCTCGAAGTCAGGATGATACCTGAACTATATATATTGCCCAGAAAAACACACTTACAATTTACCAAGACCTTTCAGATTAAGGAGACAATAAATCTCTCACGTCTAAGTTCATTATGAACAGGCCTACTAAAACCAAAAGGAGAAAGGATACTACTATGAAGGACAGAATCTAAAATATATGAGGTAAATACATATATACCGTTCCCAAACTGGGACTGGAACTGTCACTCCCAGAGATGAAGACCCTGAATCCAGTTCAAGGAATGCCTCATCCTACTTGGATTGCAGATACTCAAGAAAGAGGAATCTGCCACTGGGAGGAAGACTTAGATTGGACTTGAAAAGGCATGACCCAAACAAGTCTCACCCTTTAAAAAGGAGACACTAGAAGCGTGTATTTAGAGGAAACAGAAAGAATTGAATCTGCAACTGCAGAACTATAAAGCCTAGGCTGTACTACTAAACCACAGGTAGGCTTTTCAGCTGACCATAGATTTCAGCCACAATGCCAGGTGGCTAGTACAGCAAGTCTAATAAGACAAGACATTGCTCTTAATGAACAATTAAACCTCCATCTTCTTAACTATGTCAGAAAGAATACTGGATTATATCAGCAGAGATCTAAGTTCTCTGATTAAAAGTAGAAAGTTCCCTTCTACTAAAGACACCGTACATTTCAAGAGAGAATGAGACAGGGAGAAATATCCCCAGATTCTCTAACAATCCTGTGAACATCTCACAGCACGTCTAGAACCCTTCCAGAGAGGAAAGAAAAATATAGAACTGATAAAGATCACAAAACTCCAAAAGGAAAGACAACGATAGGGATCGGTGTCATCCAGTCAGCCAAGAGCTCCTGACAATATAAGAGGCTTTGAAGCAAACAACTGAAGGATACCACTTCAGTAACAGATGAAGGAATTATACTGTCCAGATGTGAGATTTCAGCCTCAAACTACCGGCGAATCCTCCTCACTAACTTGGAAGAAGATAAACCTGCGTAGCAGCATGTGGAGCAGAAACCTTCTTATCTGAGACTTAAAATGTCCGCTTACCTTTTCCCTGAAGTGAAGGAAAACAGACCAAGCCACAGATACAGCAGAAGATACCTGAGCTTGCAACTTCTGTAAGCAAATACACTCTTCCAGGAGATTAAGAGGAACCACAGGGCACTAAATGTGACGCCATATAGGTTTGGGACATAAAAGGAGAAAGCTGTGGCAGTGCCTTAAAAGCAACATCCTTGGAGACATGAAGTTCAAACCAATCTGTACATTTAGTAGCATTTGCAAAATCAGAGGTACAGAAAAAATAAATGCTTAAACCAATTCTTAGTTGAGCAAGCCTTCCACACAACTTCAACATCAGTAGGCATTATACTGCCTGAATCTGAAATTTCACCTTCAGACGCACCCAAAGAATCTTCATCCTCAGACTTCAGAGAAGAAATACTTTGATTAGCCACTTCAGGATAAGAAACCTTACTTACTGTTTCTTTAAATTTCCTTTTGCGTTTTCCCTGCAGCATGGGAAAAGCAGATATCGCCTCAGATACTGCAGAAGATACCTGGGCAGCAATATCTTGCAAAATAACTCCAGACAGAGCATGATAGGAAACGCAGGGCACTGCATATGCAGATGAATAGGATTGGGAAGCTTGAGGAGAAAACTGCGGCACATCTGAAACAGGAGGCCCCTGAACAGCATCCGCCTTAGCTAATGATGGCTCAGGGTCAAAAATGAAATTTATACTTACCTGATAAATTTATTTTTTTACGATATGACGAGTCCACGGATTTCATCCTTACTTATGGGATATCACCTCCTGGTCAGCAGGAGGAGGCAAAGAGCACCACAGCAGAGCTGTATATATATATAGCTCCTCCCTTCCCTCCCACTCAAGTCATTCGACCAAAGTTAGGAAGAGAAAGGAAAAGCCAAGGTGCAGAGGTGACTGAAGTTTAACAAAAATAAAGACCTGTCTTAAAAATTGACAGGGTGGGCCGTGGACTCGTCATATCGTAAAAGAAATAAATTTATCAGGTAAGCATAAATTTCCTTTTCTTTTACAAGATATGACGAGTCTACGGATTTCATCCTTACTTATGGGATACAATACCAAAGCTATAGGACACGGATGAAAGGGAGGGACAAGACAGGAACCTAAATGGAAGGCACTACTGCTTGAAGAACCTTTCTCCCAAAACCAGCCTCAGATGAAGCAAAAGTATCAAATTTGTAAAATGTGGAAAAAGTGTGAAGAGACGACCAAGTTGCAGCCTTGCAAATCTGTTCAACAGAAGCATAATTTTAAAATGCCCATGAGGAAGTCACAGCCCTAGTAGAATGAGCCTTAATTCTTTCAGGAGGCTGCTGTCCAGCAGTCTCATATGCAAAACGGATGATATCCTTCAGCCAAAAAGAAAGAGAAGTAGCCGTAGCTTTCTGGCCCCTACGTTTACCGGAAAAAGCAACAAATAATGAAGATGATTGACTAAATTCTTTAGTCGCCTACAAATAAACTTTAAGGCACGGACCACGTCCAAGTTATGTAACAGACGCTCCTTCTTAAAAGGAGGATTGGGACACAATGATTTCCTGATTAATATTTCTGTTGGAAACAACCTTAGGAAGAAAACCAGGTTTGGTACGTAACACTACCTTATCGGAATGAAAAATAAGGTAAGGAGAATCACAATGTAGAGCCGAAAGCTCAGAAACTCTGCGAGCAGAAGAAATAGCAACTAAAAATAAAACTTTCCAAGATAACAACTTAATATCTATGGAATGCATAGGTTCAAATGGAACCCCTTGAAGAACCTTAAGAACTAAATTCAAACTCCAAGGAGGAGCAAAAGATGATTGAACATCCGGAATATCTGCCAGACGTTTGTGTAACAAAATAGATAAAGCAGAAATGTGTCCCTTTAAGGAACTTGCTGATAACCCCTTCTCCAATCCCTCTTGGAGAAAGGACAAAATCTTCGGAATCCTAATCTTACTCCATGAGTAGCCCTTGGATTCGCCCCAATAAAGATATTTATACCATATCTTATGGTAAATCTTTCTAGTAACAGGCTTTCGTGCCTGAATCAAGGTATCAATGACCGAATCAGAGAACCCTCGCTTAGATAAAATCAAGCGTTCAATCTCCAAGCAGACAGCTGTAGAGAAATTAGATTTGGATGCTGGAAGGGTCCCTGAATGAGAAGGTCCTGCCTCAATGGAAGCTTCCACGGTGGCAGAGATGACATGTCCACCAGATCGGCATACCAAGTCCTGCGAGGCCATGCAGGAGCGATGAGAATCACTGAAGCCCTCTCTTGTTTGATCCGAGCAATCACTCGGGGGAGGAGCGCAAATGGTGGAAACACATAAGCTAGGTTGAACACCCAAGGCATCTATCAGCTCGGCCTGAGGATCCCTGGACCTGGATCCGTATCTCGGGAGCTTAGCATTCTGATGAGATGCCATAAGATCCAGCTCCGGTCTGCCCCATCTGAGAATCAGGGTGGCAAAGACCTCCGGATGGAGTTCCCATTCCCCCAGATGAAACGTCAGTCTGCTCAACAAATCCGCTTCCCAGTTGTCCACTCCCGGGATGTAGATTGCTGACAGATAACAAGAGTGAGCCTCTGCCCACCAAATTATCTTGGATACTTCTGTCATCGTTAAGGAACTCTTTGTTCCTCCCTGATGATTGATGTAAGTCACAGTCGTGATGTTGTACTACTGAAACCGGATGAATTTGGCCGAAGCCAACTGAGGCCAAGCCTGAAGCGCATTGAATATTGCTCTCAACTCCAGAATATTGATTGGAAGTAGAGACTCCGACCGAGTCCACACACCCTGAGCCTTCAGGGAATTCCAGACTGCCCCCCCCAACCTAGTAGACTGGCGTCCGTTGTCACTATCACCCATGAGGGTCTGCGGAAGCACGTCCCTTGGGACAGGTGATCCTGCAACAACCACCAAAGAAGAGAGTCTCTTGATCCAGATCTATCTGGGGAGACAAATTTGCATAATCTCCATTCCACTGTCTGAACATCTTCCGGTGGGAGGAGTTGTGCAGATTACCTGCATGCTGGTGTGGTGAGAGGACGCCGTCACCATCAGCTCCCAGCTCTCCGCCACTTACCTGGAAGCTTGCTCAGGTCTGGAGTGTGGCGCTCGGCAGGGGTCTGACCTGCGCGAGAGAGGGAAGTCTACAGCAGCCGGTTGCGGCTCCAACTGTTCTCCAGTTGGTTATTTTTCCTGTTTTTCTTTGTAAGCTGCACCTGGAAAGGGGTGTAGGAGGATTATGATGGTGATCAAGTGGGTCCTGCGGCCAGGCAATCTGTCCTCATAGGGGCCTGAAGCAAACTCCTCTGTGCAACTGTACACTGGGCTGGGGTGCCCAGAAGGAGAGCCCGGGCATAGCATTTGGCTGAAAGTTGGTCACGTCCGTGGCTGGTCCCTTAAAAAGAGCTAAGCTGGGAGTTTTATGTCCCTTAAAAGAGCAGTGTGTGGAAGTACATACAAGCGCAGCTTAAGCGGCTGATTACACGGTGAGCGGCTTCACTGTCCGGCTTGGTTCCGGTGTACCAGACACCCCCCCTGGTGGGGAGCACAACATCGTGGGAAGGAGTAGTGGAAGTACATACAAACGCAGCTTAAGCGGCTGATTACACGGTGAGCGGCTTCACTGTCCGGCTTGGTTCCGGTGTACCAGACACCCCCCCTGGTGGGGAGCATAGCATCGTGGGAAGGAGTAGTGGAGCAGTACAGTCTCCGTTCAGTTTCTTTCAATCCCCGGCGTGCCTGCTGTGTCTATGATATTGCCGTGGCCGTAACACAGAGATCTGCAGCGGTCGAGTCCCTTCAAGAAGGTGGGTCAGCTGGATCTCAGACTGTCAAGAAAATTACCGCTGGAAAACAGGTTATTTTTTTTTTGTGTTCTTTCTGCCCTGGTTGGTTTTGCTCAGGCATTTGACTCTCTTTAAAAGTCCCTTTGTGCTTATACTTTCTATCTAGCTCTGAAAGGCAGTGGTAGTCTGTGAGCTTGGCTGGCAGCACTGGCATTCTATCCTAGCCAGGGTTCTAGTACCGTGCAAAAATAAGTTGCATTTTTTTCGGATATATGGTGCTGGACTAGTGTGCTTGGGTAATTTATGAATATACATGGTCCGCTGCCTGATAAAATTGCAGGAAACTCTGGAAGGAAACATTTTGGCAAAAGAGCTATAACTTTCTGTGTGGGAGACCGCCTTATTTAATCTATATTGCCCGGATAACTAGAGAAAAACTGATCTGGCTATATATGGACTCATAACATTACTGTCACTCTTGCATTTATCAGTATTTGTGTTTAGTTCTTGTTCTTCCTCTAAGTTATTTCTATTAGTAAATTTCATTGTAAAACAGTCGATTATATTTTATATCTTAGAAGGTTATTTTTTGATCAGGTGACAGTTTGACACTTGGGTAATGAATGTCTGTGGTACTGTTACTTTCTTAAAAAAAGTGTTTTCTATCTCTAACCCTTGTTTGGAGAGTGAAGAATGATTAGTTCCTTATTCACAGGTACATTCTTCTTATAGGAGGGTAATCTTTAACAATCACTGCTTTTCTCTTGGCAAAGGATGCGTTTTGTTTAATTATGATATGAGACACATGGATAACTATTTTAGGGCATAAAATTCTATCAGATTGAGCCAGGCTTTATTTGTGTAAGGGATAGGAGTAAGGTCATCCCCTTATCACAGTTGTGGTTTCTTGTTAAGTATTAAAGGTTGTTTTTTAACTTAAAATTTTTTGAGGGCTCTGCCGAGCAGGTCAGAGTTAAATTTTTGCGGCAGTTGTATTAACTCATTCATATAACGTTTTTCTCTTATGGGGTCTTTGTTGTGGTCCCCTTTCTATACACTGTGTATACATTGACGCATACTCCTAAAAAGCATGGGCCCTATTTTCACCTAAATAGGAGGGGCACGGGCTCCCCCTCAGTTTTTGCACCTTGTGTTTTTTTTTTTTTTTTTTTTTTTATCAATTATTAAGTGCTGGTATCCAACACAGGAGGGTTGGGGTTTTTTTCCTTCCCCCTATATTCACGTCTTTACTTTTCACTTTCACTGTTTTCCTTTTTTTTCCCTTTTTTTTTTTTTTTTTGTTGTCGCTTCTCGCTTTCACTCACGTGTATTTTTTTAATTATTATTATTATTTTTATTTTTTTTGATACAACACTTTTATCACATAAACTTATATGGATAAGTTCCTGCAAGGGAAGTCCTCTCCTAAAATGCCGGTCAAAGCTAAGGATAAAAAAACTAAAGCCTCTGAGCTCTGCCTAGATACTTCAATAGAACCTGTGACCAACTTGGTGGACTCCCACACATTATTCTCACAGTTGTCTGAGTTATTTTCACCGCAATTCGACCTAGTTAGAAAGGAGTTAGAGTAGTAATCTCAGTTGAGATAGATCCTATCTGCTGAGGTACGACAGTTCGCACATAGAATGCAAGAGGCTGAAAACAGGATCTCTGACCTGGAAGATCAAGTCAGCACTCAGGGAAATATAATATCCCAACAGGATATTAAAATTACCAATCTTCAGGGCCGCCTCGACGACCTTGAGGATAGGGCGAGACGGAACAACATTCGAATTGTGGGTCTCCCGGAAGAAGCAGAATTTGAAGATCTTCTGAAGTTTACTTCAGTCACGCTTCCGCAGAAACTGGGTGTCCCACAATCAATGTTACCGATCGTAATTGAGAGAGCTCATAGAATTGGGGCTAACAAAAATACAGGTACAGGACATAGTAGGAGTAGGATGTGCATATGTAAGGTGCTGAATTTTCAGGATAAAATTGAAATCATGAAACTGTTTAAGAAACTGCATGAACCTTTAATGTTCGGGAATAGTAAAGTCTTACTGTTTCAAGATTTTTCTGTTGAAACTTCGACGAAGAGAAGGATAATGGCCCCCCTTTGTACCCAAATTATTGATAAAGGAATTAATGCGCGGATGGTTTATCCGGCCAAAATAATAGTTGAGTACAAAGGTGCTCGCCTGGTCCTTACGGAGGCGGGGGAGGTGAAAGATTTTCTCAAAGATAAATGAGACTTGGTTCATTCTCCCTCACCCCAGGATATATAAGTCAGGATTGGTATTCTAAAATAGGTATTTCTTTTGTTTCAGGTTCTATTATATATGCATTCCTCCTCTCCCCTCCCCTTTCCCTTTTTTCCTTTTTTTTCCCTTTTTTTTTTTTTTTTTGTTGTCGCTTCTCGCTTTCACTCACGTGTATTTTTTAATTATTATTATTATTTTTTTTTTTTTTGATACAACACTTTTATCACATAAACTTATATGGATAAGTTCCTGCAAGGGAAGTCCTCTCCTAAAATGCCGGTCAAAGCTAAGGATAAAAAAACTAAAGCCTCTGAGCTCTGCCTAGATACTTCAATAGAACCTGTGACCAACTTGGTGGACTCCCACACATTATTCTCACAGTTGTCTGAGTTATTTTCACCGCAATTTGACCTAGTTAGAAAGGAGTTAGGATCTATCTCAACTGAGATTACTACTCTATCTGCTGAGGTACGACAGTTCGCACATAGAATGCAAGAGGCTGAAAACAGGATCTCTGACCTGGAAGATCAAGTCAGCACTCAGGGAAATATAATATCCCAACAGGATATTAAAATTACCAATCTTCAGGGCCGCCTCGACGACCTTGAGGATAGGGCGAGACGGAACAACATTCAAATTGTGGGTCTCCCGGAAGAAGCAGAATTTGAAGATCTTCTGAAGTTTACTTCAGTCACGCTTCCGCAGAAACTGGGTGTCCCACAATCAATGTTACCGATCGTAATTGAGAGAGCTCATAGAATTGGGGCTAAAAAAAATACAGGTACAGGACATAGTAGGAGTAGGATGTGCATATGTAAGGTGCTGAATTTTCAGGATAAAATTGAAATCATGAAACTGTTTAAGAAACTGCATGAACCTTTAATGTTCGGGAATAGTAAAGTCTTACTGTTTCAAGATTTTTCTGTTGAAACTTCGACGAAGAGAAGGATAATGGCCCCCCTTTGTACCCAAATTATTGATAAAGGAATTAATGCGCGGATGGTTTATCTGGCCAAAATAATAGTTGAGTACAAAGGTGCTCGCCTGGTCCTTACGGAGGCGGGGAAGGTGAAAGATTTTCTCAAAGATAAATGAGACTTAATTCATTCTCCCTCACCCCAGGATATATAAGTCAGGATTGGTATTCTAAAATAGGTATTTCTTTTGTTTCAGGTTCTATTATATATGCATTCCTCCTCTCCCCTCCCCTTTCCCTTTTTTTTTTTTTTTTCCATCCCCCCACGGGTCTTCCAGTGTTTTTATTATATTGTAGTATATGGAATTTAAGTTAACATCTTGGAATGTGGGCGGGATTTCTTCCCCCCCTAAACGCAAGTTAATTTTAAAACTCTTAGCTAGACATAAACTCGATATTTCTTTCCTGCAGGAAACCCACCTAGATGAACGGGAGGCAAAAAAACTTAAGTTTAAATGGGTTGGTGAGGTGGTAACTTCTAATACTGGAGGTAGGAAATGTGGGGTAGCGATTCTTATAAATAAGAATTTAGACTATAGGATTACTCACACAGAAGTGGACCCAGAAGCCAGATTTATTATTTTGCACATTTCTATAAATAACACAAAATTTGTTCTCTGTAATATTTATGGCCCTAATAAATTTGATAGGAAATTCTGGGAGAAGATGAAGTGTAAATTGTTTCCATTGGTGAAAGAAAATTTGGTTATTGGAGGTGATTTTAATATGACCTTACACCCGGAATTGGATCGTCTTACAGGTAGAAATTTTTCAGAGAATAGGAGAATCGCAAAATTCTTTTTGCGTTTCTGCCAGAAGTTACAGGTTCATGATATATGGCGCAGGTTGAACCCGGACACCCAGAACTTCACATGTGAATCCAAAGCCCATAGAACGTTTTCACGTATAGATCTATTTTAGGTTGCAGAATCTTTACCAGCGGTTAAAATGGAAGCAGAGATTGGTGAGATCTTGGTCTCGGACCACGCTATCATTTCATTAGATATTTTTTTCCAGGATAGGAGGGATATTTTATCTCCTAGATTTGTCTTCCCGAGGTATCTCTATAATGATCCAAGATTTCTGTCTTGGTTATTAGTTAAGTGGAAGGAGTACTGTGGGTTCAATTCTGAGCACCTGCACAAAATCGAGGTTTTTTGGGAGACGGCCAAGGCAGTTTTAAGGGGAGATATTAAGCGGTATATGGTCACAAGGAATAGGAAGTCTCGGTGTAGGGACATTCAACTGTCCAATCAAGTTAGAAACGGCTTTAAGAAATACTGCAGGGACTGTTCCAAGGATAATTGGAACGCGTATATAGATAGCAGAAGGGAAAGAGATGCCTTTCTGCTTCAAAAACATCAGCGAGAGGAGACAAAAATTAATTTGCGGTTTAGGGGTATCCATGGTAGCTCTGCTAAACACCTGGCTAGATAGGTTAAAGTTAGGAACAAGAAGAATTTTATCTCAGTAATACAGGCAGAAGATGGACGTACCTCTGATGTTGATGAAATCTCCGGAACCTTTTTCCGATTTTATCAGCATTTATATTCGGAAGGGGAATTTAATCAAGATAATCAGTTGGAATTTTGGTCTTCTATTTCTGTCCCCAAAATTCAAATAGAAGAATTAGATATGCTAAATGCGCCGGTCACGGTAGAAGAAATAAGTAAAGCTATTTCACGCGCTAAACTCAACAAAGCGGCAGGTCCAGATGGATTTCCATCTGAATTTTACAAAAGTTTATCTGATCAGGTTATACCCATCTTGGAGAGACTGTTTAATAATTATTATATGTCAGATAACACAATTTCCCCTCTATTCGCCGCAGCCAATATCTCCCTGATTCTAAAAAAAGGGAAAAATCCGGAGGATCCATCCTCTTATAGGCCTATTTCAGTCCTCAATGCGGACTATAAAATCTTAGTCTCCATTATAGCCCAGAGACTAGTGTTATGTTTGGATAGGTTGATCCATATGGATCAGGTGGGTTTTATGGCAGCCCGTAGTTCCTCTAAAAATATAAGAAAATTAACAACTTTAGTGGATTATACCTGGAATATAGAGCAACTGGAAGAGAAGTCGAATTTTAAGGACACAGCGGTCCTTACATTAGATGCGGTCAAAGCGTTTGACTGCATCTCGTGGAGGCACCTTTTTGCAACTTTAACTAAATTTGGTTTTGGGGGTAATTTTTTTAATTTTGTTTCCAAAATATATCAGAACCCGGTGTCTTACTTGCTAGTGAATGGTAGGACTTCTCCCGGTATCTCCTTGCAAAGAGGTACAAGGCAGGGATGTCCTCTCTCGCCTCTCTTGTTTAATATTGTCTTAGAACCACTGGCGATTAGATTGCGTGAGGTCCTGCCTGGGATTCCGCTGGGTGGGCAGAAATTGAAAATTCTCCTCTATGCTGATGATGTTTTATTATTTTTGAATGAAACATCAGTTAGCATTCCGAGAGTTGTTGACATGATAAAGCTATTTAGTACATTTGCGGGCTATAAGATCAATATGGGAAAAAGTGAGTTGATGTGGCTCGGGCGTCAGCATAGAGATCGCCCCATTACATTATTTCACAATGTCAATGCAATTAAATATCTAGGGTTAGAAATTAACAGAAATCCGAAACAGTGGTATCAGGCCAATTTTGGGACACTTTTTCAGAAAATTCAGGAGGATCTTAAGCTTTGGGCGGCTTTTCCTTTATCACTCACAGCTTCGGTTAATTTAATTAAAACTATAATTTTTCCTAAAATTCTTTATTATCTTCAGAATCTACCGCTTATGATACTTAATAGGGACTTGAAGAATTTATCCTCTTGGTTTTCAAAGTTTTTGTGGAAATCTAAGAAACCCAGAATATCGATCAATAGGCTATCTCAGAAATACACGGAGGCAGGCCTAGCTCTGCCCAGTATTAAATTATACAATTGGACAGCCTTGATTAAAATAGCGTTGGATTGGATTGCACAGTCTAACTTGGTGTCCACATATGAGTTGGAATCGTACATGATTAAACCTTGGTCCTTAATTGCGCTTTTACATTGCCCGCCAAAGCTTTTACCGACGAGGGTATCCTCCCTTAGCTCAGTTAGGAATATAGTGGTGATATGGCATAAGTTTTGTAAAATGGCTAAAATAGATCCTTCTTTTTCCGACTATTTACCTATTAGAGGGAACCCTCTTTTTCGACCGGGAATAGATCAAAAATGCTTTCAGGTTTGGCTGGCTGGAGGGCTCGAACATCTGTATAAACTACTTGATAATGAGCTTCAGATACTCCCGTGGGAGACCATTAGGGAGAAGTTCTCTTTACAAAGTACAAACCGATTTGCTTATTTTCAAATCCGCCACTTTCTTTGCGCTCAAAATTGGTATGCGACCAGAAGATGGGAGTGGCCCGAGATCAAGATCTGTATCAGAAAATTTATTGGAGGTGACGCATCAATCTCTCTATTATATGATATTATGCTTTCCAAACAAGGCATAGGGGAGAAGGATAAATTGATTCAACCCTGGTTATGCTATATCCCAGCTTTAGATTTTGAGTTAATATCTAAAAGTCTGGCGGCAGTGGCTAGGTACCCGGTTGCAGAGAGCTGGAAAGAATCTCATTTAAAATTATTAAACAATTTTTATTATGCTCCGGCTACATTAGCTAAATATTACCCTGGTAAACTATTTATATGTGAACACTGTTCCTATGTCCGGGCGGATATCTGCCATATGTTATGGACCTGTCCTAAAATTTTTCAATTATGGCAGAAGGTCCAATATTGGTATAACAGAGTATTTGAAAGTACTATTTCCCTTTCTTTTAAAGATGTAGTGTTACTTTTTTTGATGAGGGAACCAGCGTTACTAGGCGGGTCTTAAATACTATTATATTGACGGTGAGATATAATATCTTTAAAAAATGGGTATCAAAGACTCCCCTCTCTCTCCTTAGTGTTAAGGGATATTCAAGCTCATATCATCTTCGAATCCTTTCATATACAACAGGTATCTGAAAAAAGAATTAGAGAATTTTTGATAGGCTGGGCTCCGGTGATTAAATCCTATACCTCTAGCCTTCAGAAGCAGATCCTATTGCCTTTTCTAACCTCGGTGAGTTTTGCTGAGCTGGTCATACTGCAGGTATTTCCCGAGACTTGGCTTAGAAATGCTTGTGATATAGATTAAGAGGGGATAATAGAAACTTCATAAGGTAACCATCATATTCTAGTATATTTGACTCAGTGAGGGGGGGGGGCTCTGCTCCCTTTTTTTTTTTTTTCTCCTCTTTTTTGTTTTGTTTTGTCATGTTTGTGTTGTTATATGGTTATTTTGGTTTTATGGTGTCTTATGTATTGTTTATATTCTTATAAAATATTAGCCATTATGATGTTAGCTGATGTGGATCATTGGATACGGACAAATTACAGTCTGAAAAATTTAGTTTCATTCAGTGTTTTGATTATATTATCTTCATTTCATTTGAGACAGTTTTATGTTTTGTTATCTTGACTGTCCTGTGTGACAGTGACCATGTTGTGAATTTGGTAATTTTCTTTATGTTCTGAATGGCAAAGCTTAAATAAAGATTATATTAAAAAAAAAAAAAAAAAAAAACGAACATGCACAGTTTTAGAGGTCTAAGATGAAAACGAGCAAACGGAATGATGTCCATTGCTGCCACCATCAATCCAATTACCTCCATGCACTGAGCCACTGATGGCCGAGGATTGGACTGAAGGGCTCGGCATGTATTCAGAATCTTTAACTTTCTGACTTCCGTCAAGAAGATTTTCATGGATATAGAACCCTTGTCTGTGGAATTAGTGAACTTTTTTCCAGATTCACCTTCCACCCATGAGTCCTTAGAAAGGACAGAACCATGTCGGTCTGAGAACCGCCAGCAGAGACCCTAGAACCTTTGTGAAAATCCTGGGTGCCGTGGCCAGCCCGAAGGGTAGAGCCACAAACTGAAAATGTTTGTCCAGAAAGGCAAACCTTAGGAACTGGTGATGATCTTTGTGGATAGGAATGTGCAGATATGCATCCTTTAAGTCCACGGTAGTCATATATTGACCCTCCTGGATCAATGGAAGAATTGTCCGAATAGTCTCCATTTTGAAGGATGGGACTGAGAAACTTGTTTAGACTCTTGAGATCCAAAGTGGGTCGGAATGTTCCCTCTTTTTTGGGAACCACGAAAAGATTTGAGTAAAATCCCTGCCCCTGTTCCTGTATTGGAACTGGACAAATTACTCCCATAGTGGAGAGGTCTTTTACACAACGTAAGAACGCCTCTCTTTTTATCTGGTCTACAGACAATCGTGAGAGAAGAAACCTTCCCCTTAGGAGGGAATTTTTGAACTCCAGCTGATATCCATGGGACACGATTTCTAGTGTCCAGGGTTCCTGGACGTCTCTTATCCATGCCTGGACAAAGAGAGAAAGTCTGCCCCCTACTAGATCCGGTCCCAGATCGGGGGCCGCCCCTTCATGGTGTCTTGGGAGCAGCCCCTGGCTTTTTGGGTTGTTTATTCTTGTTCCAAGCCTGGTTGGGTCTCCAGACGGACTTGGCTTGTGAAAAATTCCCTTCTTGTTTAGCGGAAGAGGGGACTCCCTTGACATTTCAAAAGGAACGAAAATTACTCTGTCTACCCCTCTGCTTAGATGATTTATCCTGAGGTAGGAGATAACCCGTACCTCCCGTAATGTCAGAAATGATCTCCTTCAAGTCAGGCCCGAATAGAGTCTTTCCCTTGAAAGGAATAGCCAAAATCTTAGATTTAGAGGACACATCCGCAGACCAAGATTTTAACCATGCATTCTTAGCTGCCAAAATTGGCGATCTGAAAGGCGGCATCTGTAACAAAAGAATTAGCCAGCTTAAGGGCCTTAATTCTATCCATTATTTTGTCTAAAGAAGTTTCAGTCTTCAGAGACTCTTCTAAGGCGTCAAACCAAAAGGCAGCCACAGTTGTGACTGGTACAATGCAGGCCGTCGGTTGTAAGAGAAACCCTTGATGAACAAATAGCTTTTTTAGAAGGCCCTCCAACTTTTTATCCATAGGGTCTTTGAAAGCACAACTGTCCTTAATAGGTATAGTCGTACACTTAGCCAAGGTAGATATAGCTCCCTCCACCTTAGGGACCGTTTGCCAAGCATCCCGAACGGTGTCAGCTATAGGGTACATTTTCTTAAAAGTAGGGGAAGGTGAAAACGGGATACCCGGTCTTTCCCATTCCCTTGAAATAATTTCCGAAATTCTCTTAGGAACCGGAAAAACATCAGAATAAGAAGGAACCTCTAAGTATTTGTCCATCTTACACAATTTCTCTGGTGGAACCACAATAGTCACAGTCATCCAGAGTCAGCAAAACCTCCCGCAACAACAGACGGAGATGTTCAAGCTTAAATCTGAAGGACATTACGTCCGAATCCGATTGGTGCAATACACTTCCTGAATCAGACAATTCCCTTCAGATAGAGTTTCCCTACCTCCCACCTCCGAGTCCTGGGAGTTTACGTCTGAGATCGCCATCAAAGAGTCAGAAATCGCCTGGACCACCTGGTCCTCTCTTCTTCTACGTTTGCCCTGCAGTACTGGCAACTTAGATAAAACCTCTGTAAGAGTTGCTGACATAACTGCAGCCATATCCTGCAGAGTAAATGAGGTAGACGCCGTCGAAGAACATGGTGTCGCCTGAGCAGGCGTTAAATGCTGTGACGCTTGGGGAGAAAGTTGCTACCTACCCTGAAGCTCATCAGGTTGAACGCCCTCCTTAGCCATATTTTTAGTAAAAAAAAAAAAAATTCTCTTCACACTGTAAGGCCCTCTCTGTACATGAGGGACAAAGCGTAACAGGAGGTTCCACAATGGCATCTAAACACATAAGGCAAGTACCTTGTTCTAGATCCTCCATGATAACAGAAGCACAAGAGAAAACTGCTAGATTGGTCAAGAGTCACACAATATATATCGATATGTTTAAAGAAAAAAAAAACATAAATTTATGCTTACCTGATAAATTTATTTCTCTTGTGATGTATTGAGTCCACGGATTCATCTTTACTTGTGGGATATTCTCCTCCCCTACAGGAAGTGGCAGAGAGAGCACCCACAGCAGAGCTGTCTATATAGCTCCCCCCTTAGCTCCACCCCCCAGTCATTCGACCGAAGGCTAGGAAGAAAAAGGAGAAACTATAGGGTGCAGTGGTGACTGAAAGTTTAAAAATAAAAATATATATGCCTGTCTTAATAAACAGGGCGGGCCGTGGACTCGATACATCACAAGAGAAATAAATTTATCAGGTAAGCATAAATTATGTTTTCTCTTGTAAGATGTATCGAGTCCACGGATTCATCCTTACTTGTGGGATACCAATACCAAAGCTTTAGGACACGGATGAAGGGAGGGACAAGACAGGGACCTTAAACGGAAGGCACCACTGCTTGTAGAACCTCTCTCCCAAAAATAGCCTCCGAAGAAGCAAAAGTATCGAATTTGTAAAATTTGGAAAAAGTAAGAAGCGAAGACCAAGTCGCCGCATTACAAATCTGTTCAACAGAAGCCTAATTTTTAAAAGCCCATGTGGAAGCCACAGCTCTAGAAGAATGAGCAGTAATTCTTTCAGGAGGCTGCTGTCCAGCAGTCTCATAGGCCAAACGGATGATGCTTATCAGCCAAAAGGAAAGAGAGGTAGCCGTAGCCCTTTGACCTCTCCGCTTACCAGAATAAACAACCAACAATGAAGATGTTTGACGGAAATCTTTAGTTGCTTGTAAGTAAAACTTTAAAGCACGAACCACATCAAGATTGTGCAATAGACGTTTCTTCTTTGAAGAAGGATTAGGACACAATGAAGGAACAACAATCTCTTGATTGATATTCTTATTAGAATCAACCTTAGGAAGAAAACCAGGTTTGGTACGCAAAACCACCTTATCTGCATGGAAAATAAGATAAGGGGAATCACACTGTAAAGCAGATAGCTCAGAAACTCTTCGAGACGAAGAGATAGCTACTAAAAACAAAACTTTCCAAGATAGAAGCTTAATATCTATGGAATGCATAGGTTCAAACGGAACCCCTTGAAGAACTTTAAGAACTACATTCAAACTCCATGGCGGAGCAACAGGTTTAAACACAGGCTTAATTCTGACCAAAGCCTGACTAAATGCTTGAACGTCTGGGACATCTGCCAGACGTTTGTGTAGTAGAATAGACAAAGCAGATATTTGCCCTTTTAGGGAACTAGCTGATAATCCCTTCTCCAAACCTTCTTGGAGAAAAGACAATATTCTAGGAATCCTAATCTTACTCCACGAGTAACCTTTGGATTTACACCAATAAAGATATTTGCGCCAAATCTTATGATAGATCTTCCTGGTGACAGGCTTTCTAGCCTGAATCAGGGTATCAATAACCGACTCAGAGAAACCACGCTTTGATAGAATCAGGCGTTCAATCTCCAAGCAGTCAAGACGCAGAGAAACTAGATTTGGATGCGTGAAAGGACCTTGGATTAGAAGGTCCCGCCTCATTGGCAGAGTCCACGGTGGAACCGAAGACATGTCCACTAGGTCTGCATACTAAGTCCTGCGTGGCCATGCAGGTGCTATCAGAATCACCAAAGCTCTCTCCTGCTTGATTCTGGCAACCAGACGTGGGAGGAGAGGAAACTGTGGAAATACATAGGCCAGATTGAAGGACCAAGGCACTGCTATAGCATCTATCAGCACCACCTTGGGATCCCGGGACCTGGACCCGTAACAAGGAAGTTTGGCATTCTGACGGGACGCCAACAGATCCAATTCTGGTGTGCCCCATAGCTGAATCAGCTGAGCAAAAACCTCTGGATGGAGTTCCCACTCCCCCGGATGAAAAGTCTGACTTAGGAAATCCGCCTCCCAGTTCTCTACTCCTGGGATGTAGATTGCTGAGAGATGGCAAGAGTGATCCTCTGCCCATCGGATTATTTTGGTTACCTCCATCATCGCTAGATAACTCCTTGTTCCTCCTTGATGATTGATATAAGCTACAGTCGTGATGTTGTCCGACTGAAACCTGATGAATTTGGCCGCAGCAAGCTGAGGCCATGCCTGAAGCGCATTGAATATCGCTCTCAGTTCTAGAATGTTTATCGGAAGAAGAGATTCCTCCCGAGACCATAAGCCCTGTGCTTTCAGGGAGTTCCAGACTGCACCCCAGCCTAGCAGGCTGGCATCTGTCGTTACAATGAGCCACTCTGGCCTGCGGAAGTACATTCCCTGAGACAGGTGGTCCTGAGACAACCACCAGAGAAAAGAATCTCTGGTCTCCTGGTCCAGATGCAGTTGAGGAGATAAATCTGCATAATCCCCATTCCATTGTTTGAGCATGCATAGTTGCAGTGGTCTGAGGTGTAGGCGGGCAAAAGGAACTATGTCCATTGCCGCTACCATGAGTCAGATTACCCCCATACACTGAGCCACTGATGGCCGAGGAATGGAATGAAGAGCTCGGCAAGAGGTTAAAAGTTTTGATTTTCTGACCTCCGTCAGAAATATTTTCATTTCTACCGAATCTATCAGAGTTCCTAGAAAGGAAACTCTTGTAAGAGGGAAGAGAGAACTCTTTTTCATGTTCACCTTCCACCCGTGAGACCTCAGAAAAGCCAACACGATGTCCATGTGAGACTTGGCTAGCTGGAAAAACAACGCCTGAATTAAGATGTCGTCTAGATAAGGCGCCACTGCTATGCCCCGTGGTCGTAGAACCACCTGAAGGGACCCTAGCACCCTTGTGAAAATTATTGGAGCCGTGGCCAACCCGAAGGGAAGGGCCACAAACTGGTAATGCCTGATTAGAAAGGCGAATCTGAGAAATTGATGATGATTTCTGTGAATAGGGATGTGTAGATACGCATCCTTTAAGTCCACGGTAGTCATATATTGACCCTCCTGGATCAGAGGTAGAATAGTCTGAATAGTCTCCATCTTGAATGATGGATTTTTGAGGAACTTGTTTAGAATTTTGAGATCCAAGATTGATCTGAAAGTTCCATCTTTTTTGGGAACCACAAACAGGTTTGAGTAGAACCCTAGCCCCTGTTCCTCTTTTGGGACTGGGCCCCCATGGTATGTAAGTCTTCTACACGGCGTAAGAACGTCTCTCTCTCTGTCTGGTTTACAGACAGTCGAGAAATGTGAAATCTCCCCCTTGGAAGGGAGTCTTTGAATTCCAGAAGATATCCCTAGGACACAATTTCTAAAGCCCAGGGATCGTGAACATCTCTTGCCCAAGCCTGAGCGAAGAGAGAGTCTGCCCCCTACTAGATCCGGTCCCGGATCGGGGGCCACCCCTTCATGCTGTCTTAGAGGCAGCTGCAGGCTTCTTGGCCTGTTTACCCTTGTTCCAAGCCTGGTTAGGTCTCCAGACTGACTTGGATTGGGCAAAATTACCCTCTTGCTTTGAAGCAGAGGAAGCTGAAGCAAGACCACTCTTAAAGTTCCAAAAGGAAAGAAAATTATTTTGTTTGGTCCTCATCTTATTTGATCTATCCTGAGGAAGGGTATGACCTTTCCCTCCAGTGATGTCTGAAATAATCTCTTTCAGTTCAGGCCCGAATAGGGTCTTTCCTTTGAAAGGGATGTTCAAAAGTCTAGATTTAGATGACACATCAGCAAACTAGGACTTAAGCCATAACGCCCTGCGTGCTAAAATGGCAAAACCTGAATTCTTTGCCGCCAATTTAGCCAGTTGAAATGCGGCATCAGTAATAAAAGAATTAGCCAACTTAAGGGCCTTAATTCTGTCCATAATCTCCTCTAATGGAGTCTCCATCTGAAGAGCCTCTTCTAGAGCCTCAAACCAGAAAGCAGCTGCAGTAGTTACAGGAACAATGCACGCAATAGGTTGGAGAGAAAAACCCTGAACAACAAAAATTTTCTTCAGGAGACACTCTAATCTTTTATCAATAGGATCTTTGAAAGCACAACCATCTTCAGTAGGTATAGTTGTACGCTTAGAGTAGAAATAGCTCCCTCCACCTTAGGAACTGTCTGCCATGAGTCCCGCATGGTGTCAGATATGGGAAACATTTTCTTAAAAACCAGAGGGGGAGAGAACGGAATACCTGGTCTATCCCACTCCTTAGTAATAATATTCACAATCCTCTTAGGGACTGGAAAAACATCAGTGTAAACAGGAACCACTAAGTATTTATCCATTTTACACAATTTCTCTGGGACCACTATAGGGTCACAATCATCTAGAGCCGCTAATACCTCCCTGAGGTGTTCAAGCTTAAAATTAAAGGCCGTCATATCAGAATCTGTCTGAGGAAGCGTCTTTCCTGAATCAGAAATTTCTCCCTCAGATAACAAATCCCTCACCCCTACTTCAGAGCATTGTGAGGGCATATCAGATACGGCTACTAAAGCATCAGACGGCTCAGCATTTTTCCTAAACCCAGAGCTGTCCCGCTTTCCTTGTAAACCAGGCAGTTTAGATAAAACCTCTGTGAGAGTTGTATTCATAACTGTGGCCATATCCTGTAAAGTAAAAGAATTTGACGCACTAGAGGTACTTGGCGTCACTTGAGCGGGCGTTACTGGTTGTGACACTTGGGGAGAGCTAGATGGCGAACCCTCATTTACTTCTGACTGAGAATCATCTATTGCTCTATTTTTAAGTGCTAATATATGTTCTTTATAATTTATAGACATATCAGTACAATTGGGACACATACTAAGAGGGGGTTCCACAATGGCTTCCAAACATATTGAACAAGGATTTTACTTGGTGTCCGACATGTTAAACAGGATAGTAATGTAACAAACAAGCTTGGAAAACACTGTAATCAAAGTAAATAACACTTAAAATTAAAACGGTACTGTGCCTTTAAGAGAAAAAAAGTTGCATAAATTCTGCAAAACAGTGTAAAAAAAGCAGTAAACTTAACAAAATGTTTACAGTAGCATCATAAAGACTTAGTGACTTTGCACAGCTATGCAAATAAACAATTAACCCCTTAAAGGACCATTATGCACTCAAAAAAATATTGGCTAATTAAATAAAGCATTAAAAGAAAATAAAGTTTTAAATTAACATGTATTATCAATTTTACTGCTTAAGGTCCTAAAAATGATGTTAAAGTTTAAAGTCCTCTGACTTCATGAGAATACGTTTGTAGTACCCAGTAGCTGCAGAACAAGGCTTTTTTCCACACTCCCTAACTTGTGTTTAGAAAGCCCTCCTGCTGGAGTGGTCTCTGTAATGTTCTTTGTAGTGCAGTAATATGTTGAAAGGCAGAAACTATGTAGATATACAAAGAAGCTGAAGAATTCCACTTCCCTTTCCCCCTCCGGTTACCACAGATCTCCTCTAGTCTCTGCACACCCTTATAAATGCCGTGGTAACCGAGAGGGGGGAGGGAAGTGGAATTCCTGCAGCGTTAGAACGGACAGAAGGGAAAATATGCTGCTGAGTTTAGTAGCTTCTGTGTATATCTGCATCTGCTGATTTCACACAGTCCGTTCTAACGCTGCAGGAAATCCACTTCCCTCCCCCCTCCCGGTTACCACGGCATTTAATTAGAGTGTGCAGAGACTGGAGGAGATCTGTGGTAACCGGAGAGGGAAAGGGAAGTGGAATTCTTCAGCTTCTGTGTATATCTACATCGTTTCTGCCTTTCAACATATTACTGCACTACAAAGAACATTACAGAGACCACTCCAGCAGGAGGGCTTTCTAAACACAAGTTAGGGAGTGTGGAAAAAAGCCTTGTTCTGTAGCTACTGGGTACTACGAACGTATTCTCATGAAGTCAGAGGGCTTTAAACTTTAACATAATTTTTAGGACCTTAAGCAGCAAAATTGATAATACATGTTAATTTAAAACTTTATTTTCTTTTAATGCTTTATTTAATTAGCCCATATTTTTTTGAGTGCATAATGGCCCTTTAATGGCAAAACGGGATTGAAAAAACGTCAAAACCGGTAAAAAAACAAAACTTTCAGCACCCTGCCACAGGTGTGGCTCCTACCTGCCCTTCAGAACGATTTGTGGGGGGAAAAAAAACTTCTTTTATAGCCCTCAAACACAGCAGGAACCTCAGGAGAAGCAGTTAGATGTCTCTGAGGAAAAGAAACTGCGCAACTGAGGCGCGAAAATAGGCTCCTCCCACCTCACTCAATGTTTTGAGGCCTATCAAACAAACACCAGAGTGTCTCTTAATTAACCATGTGGGTTAAAAAACAAGCCACAATGACCCCTTTAGTCCCTTCAAAAAACGTTATAATTGCATCATTCACTAAAAAAAACAAAAAAAAAAAAAACGTTTTTGTTTAAACAGTGTCACCAGTAACTAATGAGTCCTTCAAGCAAGCTTACCCTTCCCTCATGGGAATAATGCCAGCCTTTTCTAGAATCAACACAGTCTGTCTAGAAAAATATAAACTGAACATACCTCATATGCAGCTTAGCATGCAAACCGTTCCCCCAACTGAAGTTTTCCTGTACTCTTCAGCCCTTGTGAGAACAGCAGTGGATCTTAGTTACAAAGTGCTAAGATCATCATCCTCTTTGCATAAATCTTCATCCCTTTTCTGCCAGAGAGTAAATAGTACACACCGGTACCATTTAAAATAAACTTTTGCTTGAGAAAATAAAAAACTAACATTTTTGTCACCACACTCCTCTTGCCCTTCCTAGCAGTTAAGCAGGCAGAGAGAATGACTGGGGGTGGAGCTAATTGCATCATTCACTAAAAAAAACAAAAAAAAAAAAAACGTTTTTGTTTAAACAGTGTCACCAGTAACTAATGAGTCCTTCAAGCAAGCTTACCCTTCCCTCATGGGAATAATGCCAGCCTTTTCTAGAATCAACACAGTCTGTCTAGAAAAATATAAACTGAACATACCTCATATGCAGCTTAGCATGCAAACCGTTCCCCCAACTGAAGTTTTCCTGTACTCTTCAGCCCTTGTGAGAACAGCAGTGGATCTTAGTTACAAAGTGCTAAGATCATCATCCTCTTTGCATAAATCTTCATCCCTTTTCTGCCAGAGAGTAAATAGTACACACCGGTACCATTTAAAATAAACTTTTGCTTGAGAAAATAAAAAACTAACATTTTTGTCACCACACTCCTCTTGCCCTTCCTAGCAGTTAAGCAGGCAGAGAGAATGACTGGGGGTGGAGCTAAGGGGGGAGCTATATAGACAGCTCTGCTGTGGGTGCTCTTTCTGCCACTTCCTGTAGGGGAGGAGAATATCCCACAAGTAAGGATGAATCCGTGGACTTGATACATCTTACAAGAAAAATATGTGCACAATTTCTTTAATATAGCTGTGTACTTGTATTGCACAAACATAAAATATAAGCAAGCAAAGTCCTTAGCGAGTGATGTTCTCCTGTCACATTCACCTCAGAAAAAACAAACAGTAAGCTTTTAGACACCTCGCCGCAGCTCTGCTGCGGTGCCTACCTTCCTCCACCGACTGAGATTGACTTCCCTTAACCAACGAGCCTAAGACCGCTTGTGTAACAGCAGAACAAGCGTACTTAGGAGCCGAATGGCAGCCGGAACACGATCGCTCCGGATGTTTCAACACAATTGCGGCGAATCGTGCCAATACCAAGCCCCGCCCATCGTGAGCGTCAGAGCCCGGGAAAAAAACCCATCAATACGCCCATACAGGCCAAAACCCTGGAGTCTAGTAATGTCATCTCCGGAACTCTCCCAGCGTCAGCCTTTCCCTTAGAGAACTCTTTCCATCTGCATAATAAAAAGGAATAGCCCGAGTATACACCTAATAGTATAACATCCCAGCACTTCTAGGTTACAACAGGCATTCTAGAGTGTCTGGGTAAAATAAGATCTATGACGGTTCCCATTCTTTTCTTATACTAATAAGGACCGGCATATAGTGACAGGAAGCCTTAATATCCCCTGACAGCAAGTAAAAGCACAGTCATTCTGAGCTATGTCACACCTTTTTCTGTATTCTTTTTTGGTGTCAAGCCCCAGAAAAAAAAAAAGACTGCACTTACCTTCATGCTGAGGAACAGCATGAGAAATTTCACAGAGGTCCACTCTTCCTCCTGAGGTCCTGTGAAGATAGAAAGGCCTTAGTTAAAGCTTTTCTAAGACAAACACAGAATAGCAGCATGAATATGAGAGGCACAGAGGGGTTAACCTCCCCCCCCCAGTTCCCATGGTCAGAAATCCAGAGGCTGCTCTGTAGTAAAATAGTACACTTTGGCACCATTTAAAAATAAAAAACTCTTGATTGAACAATCTAAACTAACACCTCACTTTACCTCTTCCTATCACTAACACAGGCAAAGAGAATGACTGGGGTGGGAGGGAAGGGAGGAGCTATATATACAGCTCTGCTGTGGTGCTCTTTGCCTCCTCCTGCTGACCAGGAGGCGATATCCCATAAGTAAGGATGAAATCCGTGGACTCGTCATATCTTGTAAAAGAAAAGTATTTTTCTATAAGCTAAAGTTCTTTCAATACATGAACTAAAAGGTACTGGGGGTTCCACCTGGGCATCAAAACATAAGCTACAGTTAACATACTGCACAGCCTCCTGATCCATAATACAAAAAGAAGCAAATTTAAAAAAAAACTAAAAACTTTTTTTATCTTTTAACAAAAGGACATCATCAAGAAAACATACCCCAGGCAACAATCTACACCTTGGCAGAATTACTGAAGTGCCCTACCTGGTCCTGGAACCCGCAGTGAGGAAAAAACGATCCCGTTCACAAACCGGATTTCCAGAGAAGCAAAAACAGCAAGAAGCCTTCTAAACAGCAGAGCCCTCTGAAATATGGGCACCTCACTTTTACAAGAAGTGAAAAAAAAGCGCCAAAAAATAAATAAAAATCAGAACCTCCCTAAAAGGAGCGGTCCTACAGCTGACAAAAACAAACAATTTAAAAAAAAAAAAAACTTTCTTGAAAAAACATAATTTATGCTTACCTGATAAATGTATTTCTCTTGTAGTGTATCCAGTCCACGGATCATCCATTACTTGTGGGATATTCTCCTTCCCAACAGGAAGTTGCAAGAGGATCACCCACAGCAGAGCTGCTATATAGCTCCTCCCCTCACTGCCATATCCAGTCATTCGACCGAAACAAGACGAGAAAGGAGAAACCATAGGGTGCAGTGGTGACTGTAGTTTAATTAAAATTTAGACCTGCCTTAAAAGGACAGGGCGGGCCGTGGACTGGATACACTACAAGAGAAATAAATTTATCAGGTAAGCATAAATTATGTTTTCTCTTGTTAAGTGTATCCAGTCCACGGATCATCCATTACTTGTGGGATACCAATACCAAAGCTAAAGTACACGGATGATGGGAGGGACAAGGCAGGAACTTAAACAGAAGGAACCACTGCCTGTAGAACCTTTCTCCCAAAAACAGCCTCCGAAGAAGCAAAAGTGTCAAATTTGTAAAATTTTGAAAAGGTGTGAAGCGAAGACCAAGTCGCAGCCTTGCAAATCTGTTCAACAGAGGCCTCATTTTTAAAGGCCCAGGTGGAAGCCACAGCTCTAGTAGAATGAGCTGTAATCCTTTCAGGGGGCTGCTGTCCAGCAGTCTCATAGGCTAAGCGTATTATGCTCCGAAGCCAAAAAGGAGAGAGAGGTTGTCGAAGCTTTTTGACCTCTCCTCTGTCCAGAGTAAACGACAAACAGGGCAGATGTTTGACGAAAATCTTTAGTAGCCTGTAAGTAAAACTTCAAGGCACGGACTACGTGCCGAGGAACTCTTTGAGCCGAGGAAATAGCCTCTTCGAGCCGAGGAAATAGCCATCAGAAACAGAACTTTCCAAGATAAAAGTTCAATATCAATGGAATGAAGGGGTTCAAACGGAATTCCCTGAAGAACTTTAAGAACCAAGTTTAAGCTCCACGGGGGAGCAACAGTTTTAAACACAGGCTTAATCCTAACCAAAGCCTGACAAAATGCCTGGACGTCTGGAACTTCTGCCAGACGTTTGTGCAAAAGAATAGACAGAGCAGAGATCTGTCCTTTTAAAGAACTAGCTGATAAGCCTTTGTCCAAACCCTCTTGGAGAAAGGACAATATCCTAGGAATCCTAACCTTACTCCATGAGTAACTCTTGGATTCACACCAATAAAGATATTTACGCCATATCTTATGGTAGATTTTCCTGGTGACAGGCTTCCGAGCCTGTATTAAGGTATCAATGACTGACTCGGAGAAGCCACGCCTTGATAGAATCAAGCGTTCAATCTCCATGCAGTAAGTCTCAGAGAAATTAGATTTGGATGATTGAAAGGACCTTGTATTAGAAGGTCCTGCTTCAGAGTCCATGGTGGAAGAGATGACATGTCCACTAGGTCTGCATACCAGGTCCTGCGTGGCCACGCAGGCGCTATCAGAATCACCGATGCTCTCTCCTGTTTGATTTTGGCAATCAGTCAAGGGAGCAGAGGAAACTGTGGAAACACATAGGCCAGGTTGAAGAACCAAGGAGCTGCTAGAGCATCTATCAGCGTTGCTCCCGGGTCCCTGGACCTGGATCCGTAACAAGGAAGCTTGGCGTTCTGGCGAGACGCCATGAGATCCAGTCCTGGTTCGCCCCAACGATGGACCAGTTGAGCAAACACCTCCCGATGGAGTTGCCACTCCCCCGGATGAAAAGTCTGATGACTTAGAAAATCAGCCTCCAAGGTCTCTACGCCTGGGATGTGGATCGCTGACAGGTGGCAAGAGTGAGACTCTGCCCAGCGAATTATCTTTGAGACTTCTAACATCGCTAGGGAACTCCTGGTTCCCCCTTGATGGTTGATGTAAGCCACAGTTGTGATGTTGTCCGACTGAAATCTGATGAACCTCAGTGTTGCTAACTGAGGCCAAGCTAGAAGAGCATTGAATATTGCTCTTAACTCCAGAATATTTATTGGGAGGAGTTTCTCCTCCTGAGTCCACGATCCCTGAGCCTTCAGGGAGTTCCAGACTGCGCCCCAACCTAGAAGTCTGGCATCTGTTGTTACAATCGTCCAATATGGCCTGCGAAAGGTCATACCCTTGGACAGATGGACCCGAGAAAGCCACCAGAGAAGAGAATCTCTGGTCTCTTGATCCAGTAGAGGGGACAAATCTGAGTAATCCCCATTCCACTGACTTAGCATGCATAATTGCAGCGGTCTGAGATGCAGGCGCGCAAATGGCACTATGTCCATTGCCGCTACCATTAAGCCGATTACTTCCATGCACTGAGCCACTGACGGGCGTGGAATGGAATGAAGGACACGGCAAGCATTTAGAAGTTTTGACACCCTGGACTCAGTCAGGTAAATTTTCATCTCTACAGAATCTATAATAGTCCCTAGGAAGGAGACTCTTGTTAGTGGTAAGAGAGAACTCTTTTCCACGTTCACCACCCATGCGACCTCAGAAATGCCAGAACTATCTCTGTATGAGACTTGGCAATTTGAAAGCTTGACGCCTGTATCAGGATGTCGTCTAGATACGGAGCCACCGCTATGCCTCGCGGTCTTAGAACCGCCAGAAGTGAGCCCAGAACCTTTGTAAAAATTCTCGGGGCAGTGGCCAACCCGAAGGGAAGAGCTACAAATTGGTAATTCCTGTCTAGAAAGGCAAACCTTAGGAACCGATGATGATCTTTGTGAATCGGTATGTGAAGGTAGGCATCCTTTAAGTCCACTGTGGTCATGTACTGACCCGCTTGGATCATGGGTAGGATGGTCCGAATAGTTTCCATTTTGAATGATGGAACTCTGAGGAATTTGTTTAAGATCTTTAGATCCAAGATTGGTCTGAAGGTTCCCTCTTTCTTGGGAACCACAAACAGATTTGAATAAAATCCCTGTCCTTGTTCCATCCGCGGAACTGGATGGATCACTCCCATTACTAGGAGGTCTTGCACACAGCTTAGGAATGCCTCTTTCTTTATCTGGTTTGCTGATAACCTTGAAAGATGAAATCTCCTTTGTGGAGGAGAAGCTTTGAAGTCCAGAAGATATCCCTGAGATATGATCTCCAACGCCCAGGGATCCTGAACATCTCTTGCCCACGCCTGGGCGAAGAGAGAAAGTCTGCCCCTCACTAGATCCGTTTCCGGATAGGGGGCCATTCCTTCATGCTGTCTTGGTGGCAGCAGCAGGCTTTCTGGCCTGCTTGCCCTTGTTCCAGGACTGGTTAGGTTTCCAGGCCTGTCTGGAATGAGCAACAGTTCCCTCTTGTTTTGAAGCGGAGGAAGTTGATGCTGCTCCTGCCTTGAAATTTCAAAAGGCACGAAAATTAGACTATTTGGCCCTTGATTTGGCCCTGTCCTGAGGAAGGGTATGACCCTTGCCTCCAGTAATGTCAGCAATTATTTCCTTCAAGCCAGGCCCGAATAAGGTCTGCCCCTTGAAAGGAATGTTGAGTAATTTAGACTTTGAAGTCACGTCAGCTGACCAGGATTTAAGCCATAGCGCCCTACGCGCCTGGATGGCGAATCTGGAATTCTTAACCGTTAGTTTAGTCAAATGAACAATGGCATCAGAAACAAATGAGTTAGCTAGCTTAAGCGTTCTAAGCTTGTCAATAATAATTTCATTCAATGGAGCTGTCTGGATGGCCTCTTCCAGGGCCTCAAACCAGAATGCCGCCGCAGCAGTGACAGGCGCAATGCATGCAAGGGGCTGTAAAATAAAACCTTGTTGAATAAACATTTTCTTAAGGTAACCCTCCAATTTTTTATCCATTGGATCTGAAAAAGCACAACTGTCCTCAACCGGGATAGTGGTACGCTTTGCTAAAGTAGAAACTGCTCCCTCCACCTTAGGGACCGTCTGCCATAAGTCCCGTGTAGTGGCGTCTATTGGAAACATTTTTCTAAATATAGGAGGTGGGGAAAAGGGCACACCGGGTCTATCCCACTCCTTGCTAATAATTTCTGTAAGCCTTTTAGGTATAGGAAAAACGGCAGTACACACCGGCACCGCATAGTATCTATCCAGCCTACACAATTTCTCTGGAATTGCAACTGTTTTACAGTCATTCAGAGCAGCTAATACCTCCCCAAGCAATACACGGAGGTTCTCAAGCTTAAATTTAAAATTAGAAATCTCTGAATCAGGTTTCCCCGAGTCAGAGATGTCACCCACAGACTGAAGCTCTCCGTCCTCATGTTCTGCATACTGTGACGCAGTATCAGACATGGCTCTAACAGCATTTGCGCGCTCTGTATCTCTCCTAACCCCAGAGCTATCGCGCTTGCCTCTTAATTCAGGCAATCTAGATCAGGGGTGTCAAACTCAAATTCATCGGGGGCCACATCAGCAGTTTGGTCACCCTCAAAGGGCCGGTTGTATAGGACTATGTGTCCACTCTTTATTATCATAATAAATTATTGTCACTGCATTCAATTATTACTGTTTAGCACTAAGGGTCAAAATATTATGAAGGGGGGATGGGGGCTATATATTATATGCTGGGTGACACATGGGGGCTATATATTATGTAGGGGGGACATAGAATGCCTATCTCAATGCTATTAGCAAATAATCTGCCACTCAGCTGTTATTTTATTTGTTATATCTGCTGGTAGAGATATTTTTCAGTAAAGCTTCTTAATTTTTTAATTACCCTGGCTATAGCAAATGATCTGCCACTGTTATATAGATTATTTGTTATGATCTGTTGGTTCTGTAAGTACAGATATTTTGTAGTAAAGCTTCAGAAGGGTACTGCATCTCTGTACTTACAGAACCAACAGATAATAACAAATAAACTATATAACAGTGGCAGATCATTTGCTATAGCCAGGGTAATTAAAAAATTAAGAAGCTTTACTGAAAAATATCTCTACCAGCAGATATAACAAATAAACTGCATGTGGCAGATCATTTGCTAAAAAATATCAGCCAGGGTAATTAAAAAATGAAGAAGCTTTTACTATTTTTTAATTACCCCTCAGATTTGCGAATCTACCTGCTGCCTGGTTGACAATGTTACAGTTACTTTATAATAATAAAATTTGTCATTTTATTACCAGCATTTTTTCCTAGCATAACAGACTGTGCCTGACAAATAAAACTTACTTAAGAATAAGTCACAAAAATGGATATTTTTTTAAAATAATTCTGATTTCATGGTTTAGCAGCCAGAGTGCCTAAAACTTTTTATTGCAGCTCAGCCTGAGAGCACAGGTTCATATGCGCAGCAGGCAGCCAGACTCTCACCTCTCACAGTCTCGACTCACTCTCGTCTGGTCCAGATCGGCAGCGCCAAGTCAGAGGATTACGTGGCCCGGTGTGCGACACAGTGAGTGACAATCTCAGCTGCTCACTTGTCAGACAGTGTCTAGCCTGCTGCCGCGTGTTCCTGTGAGAACTTCACACTCCTCAGTGCTCTAGAGCGGCAACGCAGGGTCACGTGAGATGCCCCTGGTGACATCACGCCTGCTTGCTTGTCGCTGATTCGCTGCTGCTGACCGCGGCGCGAGAATTACAAATTCAAAGGAGGGGAGGACGGGCGGGCCTCAGTGTCACGATCGCGGACGCGCTACTGTAGCAAACAATATAAATGTTTATTTTTTATATTACTGAATCGCGGTATCGGGGTGAAGGCTGGCGGCGGCTACACGGGCCACATGACAAGGTCTGGTGGGCCAGATTCGGCCCGCGGGCCTTGTGTTTGACACCCGTGATCTAGATAATACCTCTGACAGGGTATTATTCATGATTGCAGCCATGTCCTGCACGGTAATCGATATGGGCGTCCCTGATGTAATTGGCGCCATATTAGCGTGCGTCCCCTGAGCGGGAGGCGAAGGGTCTGACACGTGGGGAGAGTTAGTCGGCATTAAGCCCGTGACACACTGCAAGCGATACGGCGCGAGGCGAAGCAGATGCTTTGCTCCACGTCGCATCGCTTCTGAAGTTCAAATATTTAATCTCTGAGCGCTCAGCTACGCGCCCTGACGCAGCAGAGTGCTCAGAGATGAAAAGGCAGGACACACTGAGCGCGCACAGCTGTATCTACACGCTGCGCGTTGCTCTGCTTGCAGTGTGTCACAGCCTTAACTTCCCCCTCGACAGAACCCTCTGGTGATAATTCTTTTATAGATAAAGACTGATCTTTACTGTTTAAGGTAAAATCAATACATTTAGTACACATTCTCCTATGGGGCTCCACCATGGCTTTCAAACATAATGAACAAGTAGGTTCCTCTGTGTCAGACATGTTTAAATAGACTAGCAATGAGACTAGCAAGCTTGGAAAACACTTTAAAACAAGTTTACAAGCAATATAAAAAACTTTACTGCGCCTTTAAGAAACACAAATTTTCCCAAATTTTGAAATAACAGTGAAAAAATGCAGTTACACTAACGAAATTTTTACAGTGTATGTAATAAGTTAGCAAAGCATTGCACCCACTTGCAAATGGATGATTAACCCCTTAATACCAAAAACGGAATAATAAATGACAAAAACGTTTTTTAAACAGTCACAACAACTGCCACAGCTCTACTGTGGCTTTTTACCTCCCTCAATACGACTTTTGAAGCCTTTTGAGCCCTTCAGAGAAGTCCTGGATCATGCAGGAAGAAGCTGGATGTCTGTGTCTAATTTTTGCTGTGCAAAAAAAACGCCAAAATAGGCCCCTCCCACTCATATTACAACAGTGGAAAGCCCCCAGGAACTGTTTCTAGGCAAAATTCAAGCCAGCCATGAGGAAAAACTAGGCCCCAATAAGTTTTATCACCAAACATATGTAAAAAACGATTAAACATGCCAGCAAACGTTTTAAAATACACTTTTATAAGAGTATGTATCTCTATTAATAAGCCTGATACCAGTCGCTATCACTGCATTTAAGGCTTTACTTACATTACTTCGGTATCAGCAGCATTTTCTAGCAAATTCCATCCCTAGAAAAATATTTTAACTGCACATACCTTATTACAGGAAAACCTGCACGCTATTCCCCCTCTGAGGTTACCTCACTCCTCAGAATATGTGAGAACAGCAAAGGATCTTAGTTACTTCTGCTAAGATCATAGAAAACGCAGGCAGATTCTTCTTCCAAATACTGCCTGAGATAAACAGTACACTCCGGTACCATTTAAAAAAATAAACTTTTGATTGAAGAAATAAACTCAGTATAAAACACCACAGTCCTCTTACGACCTCCATCTTAGTTGAGAGTTGCAAGAGAATGACTGGATATGGCAGTGAGGGGAGGAGCTATATAGCAGCTCTGCTGTGGGTGATCCTCTTGCAACTTCCTGTTGGGAAGGAGAATATCCCACAAGTAATGGATGATCCGTGGACTGGATACACTTAACAAGAGAAACAGGCTTAAAAACAAACAATAACCCCCCCCCAAAAGTACATAATCTGTTACTAAAAATGGATCCTCACTGACCAATCTATAAAATGAATAACTCCTCACACTAACAGTGCCTGCAAAAACTGCCATAAAAATCTGCACCGACAGGAATAATATAAAACATTCCCCTGCAGCATTTCAGCTGAATGAGTTCCAAATTTTTCCCTGCTACATAGAAAAATAAATCTGGCACTTACCTCAATATGTATCTATCCGGCAGCAGGACAGCTCACCTGGTTTGAGAGGATGCCATCCCTCACATGGACCTGTGGAAATACAGAAAGACTGAATAAACTTACTCAGGCTATCTAAACAGGGAAGCAAAATGTTTTGGAAAAACGCAGTGAGGATTGTACCCCACAAGTTCCCAATTGCTTAAAAGCCACCATTGCCCTACTGAAGAGACTGACATGGGCTAAGGCTAGACCCTTTAGAAAGATCAAACCTACTCTGCTTTAAAATAAAAAAAAATCTTGATGGTAGATCAGACACCAAAACTTCACCTCCTCCTTGCACCGCAGGCAAAGAGAATGACTGGAGGTTAAGGGTTAAGGTGGAGGGTAAGGGAAGTGACATGTATAGCAGCTTTGCTGTGGTGCTCTTTGCCTCCTCCTGCTGGCCAGGAGTGATATTCCCACTAGTAATAGATTCTGTGGACTCACCAGATCTTGGGAAAGAAAAAGCAAACAAAGAGAGGAACTGGAAATAAAATTGTGCTTTTATCCAAAAATCATAACCACCAAAAAAAGGGTGGGCCTCATGCCAATATGAAAAAAATGAATCAGGTAAGTTCTTACATAAATTATGTTTTCTTTCATGTAATTGGCAAGAGTCCATGAGCTAGTGACGTATGGGATAGAAATACCCAAGATGTGGAAGACCACAGAAGAGTCACTAGAAAGGGAGGGATAAAATAAAAACGGCTATGTCCGCTGAAAAAGTTAAATCCACAAAAAAAAAAAGTCTCAAATTTCAAGAAAAAAATAAAATAAATCTTAAGCAGAAGAATCAAACTGAGATCGCTGCCTGAAGAACTTTTCTACCAAAGACTGCTTCAGAAGAAGCAAATACATCAAAATGGTAAAATTTAGTAAATCTATGCAAAGAAGACTGCTGCTTTACAAATCTGATCAACCGAAGCTTCATTCTTATAAAGCCCAAGAAGTGGGGACTGATCTAGTAGAATGAGCTATAATTCTCTGAGGCGGAGACTGTCCCACCTCCAAATAAGCCTTGTGAATCAAAAGCTTTAACCAAGATGCCAAAGAAATGGCAGAGGCTTTCTGACCTTTCCTATGACCAGAAAAAACAACAAATAGACTAGAAGTCTTCCTGAAATCTTTAGTAGCATCAACATAATATTTCAAAGCTCTTACAACATCCAAAGAATGTAAAGATCTTTCAAGAGTATTCTTAAGATTAGGACACAAGGAAGGAACAAGAATTTCCCTACTAATGTTATAATTCACAACCTTAAGAAAGGAATTTAAACGAAGTCCGCAAAACAGCCTTATCCTGATGGAAAATCAGAAAAGGAGACTCAGAAGAGAGAGCAGACAATACAGAAACTCTTCTAGCTGAAGAGATAGCCAAAAGAAACTACTTTCCAAGAAAGTAGTTTAATATCCAAAGAATGCCTAGGCTCAAAAGGAGGAGCCTGCAAAGCCTTCAAAACCAAATTAAGACTCCAAGGAGGAGAGATTGATTAAACAACAGGCTTGATACAAACCAAAACCTGAACAAAACAGTGAACATCAGGAAGTTTAGAAATCTTTTTTGAAATAAAACAGAAAGAGCCGATTTGTCCCTTTAAAGTACTTGCAGAGAAACCTTTATCCAACCCATTCTGAAGAAACTGTAAAATTCTAGGAATTCTAAAAGAATGCCAAGAGAATTTATGAGAAAAACACCATGAAATATAGGTTTTCCAAACCCAATAATAAATCTTCCTTGAAACAGACTTACAAGCCTGTAGCATAGTATTAATTACTGAGTCAGAGAAACCTCTATGACTAAGCACTAAGCATTCCATTTCCATACCTTCAAATTTAGCGATTTGAGATCCTGATGGAAAAACGGCCCTTGAGACAGAAGGTCTGGCATTAAAGGAAGTGGCCAAGTTTGGCAACTGGACATCCAGACAAGATCTGCATACCAATACCTGTGAGGCCATGCTGGTGCTTTCAGAAACACATGCAATTGTTCCATTATGATCTTGGATATCACCCTTGGAAGAAGAACTAGAGGCGGAAAAATTTAAGCAGGTTGGTAAAACCAAGGAACTGCTAAAGCATCTACCTCCTCCGCCTGAGGACCCCTGGATCTGGAAAGGTACCTGGGAAGCTTCTTGTTTAGATGGGAAGCCATCAGATCTATTTCGGGAAGACCCCACATTTGTACAATCCTACAAAATACATCTGAATGGAGAGACCACTCCCCTGGAAGACTGACGACTGAGATAATCCGCTTTCCAATTGTCTACACCTGGGATATGTATCACAGAAATTAAGAACGGAGTTGGATTCCGCCAAAGGAAGTATCTGAGATACTTCTTTCATCGCTAAAGGACTGCGAGTCCCACCCTGATGACTGACATATGCCACAGTTGTGATATTTTCTGTCTGAAAACGAATTACTGATTCTCTCTTTAATAGAGGCCAAGCCTGAAGAGCCCTGAAAATAGCACAGAGTTCTAAAATATTGATTGGTAACCTCGCCACTTGAGGATTCTAAACTCATGCTGTCAAAGACCCCCAGACAGCTCCCCAACCTGTGAGACTTGCATCTGTTGAAATCACAGTCCAGAAAGGATGAACAAAAGAGGCCCCTTGAATAATCCGATGATGGTCCAACCACCAGGACAGAGAGAGTTGAATGTTGGGATTTAAGTATATCAACTGTGATATCCAAGTATAATCCCTGCACCATTGATTCAGCATGCAAAGCTGCAGAGGTCTCATAAAAACGAGCAAAGGGGATCGCGTACGATGCTGCAGTCATGAGACCTAAAACTTCCATGCACATAGCCACTAAAGGGAATGAATGATCGAGACTGAAGGTTTCGACAGACAGAAACCAATTTCATTCGTCTCTTGTCTGTTAAAGACAGAGTCATGGACACAATCTATCTGGAAACCTAAAAAGGTGACCCTTGTCTGAGGAATCAAGAAACTCTTTCATAAATTGATCCTCCAACCATGTTTTTGAAGAAACAACACCTATTGATTTGTGTGAGATTCTGCTAAATGAAAAGATTGAGCCAGTAGCAAGATATCGTCCAAATAAGGAAACACTGCAATACCCAGCTCTCTGATTACAGATAGAAAGGCACCGAGAACCTTTGAACAGATTCTTGGAGCTGTTGCTAGGCCAAATGGAAGAGCAACAAATTGGTAATGCTCGTCTAGAAAAGAATCTCAGAAACCGATAGTGGTCTGGATCGGACTGTAAAGATATTCTGTAAGTCTATTGAGGACATGTAATGACCTTGCTGAACAAAAGGCAGAATAGTCCTTATAGTCACCATCTTGAAAGTTGGGACCCTTACAAATTGATTAAAAAACTTCAGATCCAGGGGGCGTGGCCAAGCACCACTGGGAGAGGACGCAAATTCACCCAGCTCCAGTTGGGGATCTCATATACCTTAACTTTTCCTGAAAACTGGCCAACATATATTAGAATAAGTGATTTAATCACTTACATAAAAACGTACTGCCCACGAAACTACCTGGCTTTCTGGATTTTATTGAATATATAGCCTGAGCCAGGCCAGTGAGGCCAACGCACGCAAGATCCTCGCCGCCCTCTCCCGGTGTGAAAGTTCTAACTATTACCCTAAACCTTCCCATTGACTACTTAATAAAAATGGCTCATACAGAGGGAACCCAGAAGACGCTACAGGCTCTACTACAAGGTCTGATTCAACAGATGGACATTCGCTTTTCAGACCTATCTAACACATTGACATCGGCAATGGCGGGAGTGACTAGCGATACTACAGATCAGCCAGCAAAAAAGGACTTGTATCAACAGACCTTGCCTCAGTGCGACTCAGTCCAACATCATCGGCTCCCGTGGCCTGACTACGCCAACGCTATTATGGAGGCTGCCGCTCAAACCCAGGACACGGCTGTTATCACCAGGGGTCATGACGACCCGACAATAGAGGGAACTCCTGCTACGCTGTCAGTGAAGTTTCTGCAGCCCCCGACACTACAAGCTCCTCTCACTAACATAGTCTACTCTGGAATGTTGTTCAGGAGGGACCGCGATCTGAAAAACTCCAGCACCTGGATGGCCATAGGGGCCGGACTGTTACAGCGGAGAGCAGACACTGATGCTGCCTCTATCTCGTGTAGTCACCCGGTATCCTTCCCCCTGGTGGCATGGATACACTTAGGGGGATTCCTCCGACAATTTCCTTCCACCATTTGCTCAGCATTTAACTCCTGTCTCAGCCATTACAAGATTAGCGCTGCTAGAAGAGGAATTGGGTAATGTTTCAAAATGCCCTGCAGCCCTCCACATCATAATGGTAATCTTCTAGCTGGATACCTAGATACATACTTGGGACACTAGCTGCACACACCCTGCTCTATTAGTGGTCTTAACATCTAGGATCTGGCAAGGACAATCTCATTATCCTGGACATTACATACCACTAGAACCCAGATTTGAGGATGGTTCTGCTCTAATCATTTGAGCTAAACCTGTTAATGATGACTGTTTAGTATGATGCTCAAATTTGTGGTCTCATTTTATTTTTCCTATCGTACTTATATTATCAAACTATAAGCTTATATAGTGCTTCTATTTACTATTTTTCATTATTCTCTTTTAATATTCAATATTTTTTTATTTTTTTTTACTCTTTATGCTTCATGTTTTGTTACATTTGAAGAATAGGCTATATTTTTCCTTTTATAGTCTTACATAATGACTATGCAAATTTTCTTTGAATATATTTAAGGTACTGTGGGACAGGTTCTGTCTAGTTGGTCAGTATGAATCACTCTACTGCAAATGTTAATATAAATGAGGTTAAGAAATGTTATACAATTGCTACTCAGTGAGAGGACATGCAGTGCCTAATGCCTCTCAATTAAGACATGTTTATGTTCTATTTTTCATATGAAGCAGATATTCTACTAACATATAGTTTCTATTCCACAACAGAGCTTTAGAATAACTTCATGACTTAGAAATTTACTTTTTTTTTTAGGTTCTCATTTTCGTATAGTCAAAAAATTTTATGCCTCCCAAAACCTTAGGACTACATGTATATTTGTAGCTTATTTATCCTGAGCGATAACACATAAGTCTTTATCTATATACTGAGGCAACACTTGCTAATCTAGCAATTAAAGCATCTACACCAACCCATACAGAAGCAGACATATTATAATCTTAAACGACCCTCTTGTGACTCATGCTTCTTAGACTTGATAGCCTGCAAACGAGTGTTGCCTATATTTTCCTCTCATAGGCCCTACATATACCCTTGTCCAGCTTGTAACGCGTTCACTTAGTCGGAACTTCCTTGCTGAATTTTTACTGAGGCTAGGCTTCTGCAAAGTTTAGACTAATATAGCACGTAGCTATAGTTCTGTATATATATTAGTCACCTTGAAATATAGCTCTATGTACCCCCGCTATGGCATAGTTAAGTATTCTCTCCCTACTTTAAATTGTGCTTTGCCTAAAGCTAGAGTAGCGTGGTGCAGACCTTCATTATCATTCTCTAGAAGACTGAGCAGTACTTAAAGAATTTCTGCCTAATTACGCCCTGCTTAAACTTTCCTGTGTCATGCAGTTTAATGTTGAGTCTTTGTATGGATATTATAACAACAATATCCTATTACATGTAGTACAGGATATGACGCCAGCAAAATTTTCTATTGGCTCTTACACTCTAGTTTACACATTACAAAATATGGTTTAACTATTACTTAAATGTGACATTATATCACTACCTTCTTTTTTATAGGGTAAAGGAGTCATCTAGACTCTATCTGGCTGTTGTTAGTCTATTCAATACTGCACCCAATTATGGGAAAAATTAAGCATAAGTTACTATAGGAATTCAACATAGGGAGCTTTCTCTGAGAAAGCATGACATTTGCTGTTGATCCTGCATGTAACTAGATAGTCCCTGACAGGGTTTAAAATAGTCAACTTGCCTCAGACTTTATATATGGTAATTGCCAATATTATATCAATAACACTCCCCATAGACCATTAATAATTTGGGTATAGGAGGTTAAGTTCTATATTATATTGCCATGTCTATTGCTCTGCATTAGGTATAATATTTATTGTCCTAAAAATCTGAGCATTACTTAAATAATTTCTGCCTTAATACGCCTTACTTATACCTTCCTGTGTCATGCAGCTTACTGTTTAGTCTCTATACTAATATTGTAACAACTATATGCAAGGTATATTTATCACCTACTATGTATGTATGAGTATTTGAGGGTATAATATAATCCAGGTGTCATGCCCAGATTTGTTCGGTGTCCCACATTGGTTATTTAGACAGATGCAATCACCCCCTTTTATTGCTGTTATATATTAACCTATTTACTATTAAGGCCTGTGTTACGAGTACAGCTCTCTACATTAGTTATAATATCTATTACTCTAAAAATCTGTGCATTACTTAAATAGTTTTTGCCTTAATACGCCTTACTTATACCTTCCTGTGTCATGCAGCTTACTGTTTAGTCTCTATACTAATATTGTAACCACTATATGCAAGGTATATTTATCACCTACTATGTGTGTATGAGTATTTGAGTATATAATATAAACAAGGTGTCATGCCCAGGTTTGTTCTGTGTCCCACACAGGTTATTTAGACAGATGCAATCACCCCTTCTTATTGCTGTTATTGATTAACCTATTTACTATTAAGGCCTGTGTTATGAGTACAGCTTCTATAAAAAAATAAAATAAAAAATAAAGAGCTTCTATTAGGTCTTGACAGCTTGTATACTCCCCCTGTCTAAGTAAAGTAAGCTAATAGGGGTACATTCCATCTACCCTGCTCTATGGTCAAGACCAACCTACTCTCACAATCTCCTGGCTCGTAGCTTATACAGGGTTAAAATCATTCTACGTCCTGATAATGCCCCTATTTTTGCTAACTTCCCTTCAACACTATTGATACAATCATACCAATAAAGGAGAAGCTTACCGACAGGGAATACCCTAATTCGCTATTTATTAGATTTAATAATCCCTAGTCAGCCCTGGGACTCCCCCTCCTTGGACATTTCTAATCTCCCAGCTCATACTTTAAAGCTTAAACTTTGCATACACATATAAGGCTCTGTCCCCCCCCCCCCCCTCCCTCTTTCCTATACATATAGCGGTGTTTACCCGCTGAATATCCCCCCCCCCCCCTAGATATCTCAGCCCAAAAGTGGCTGATGCATAAGCCAACTCTCCACAGCTTGACTTCTCTGACCTGGATACTCTATTGATTATTTTCTATAGTACTGTGGAGAGCATATATTAAACAGATAACATAAAATGAAGTTGTATTCCATTTCGCCTAAACTTATTGTCTATTTTTCAGCTTACGATTTGATATGTAATTATATTAGTACATGTATATCTTGTTTTTCTATTTCCAAAAATGTCAACCTATAGACAATGTATTATTTACACTGGTGTAATTTTTGCCCCAGGGCGATGTTTGCTTGTAAATCTATGTGTTAAACTTCAATAAAAAAATTATTTTCAAAAAAAAAAAAAAAAAAAAAAACTTCAGATCCAGAAGTGGTCTGAAAGAATTTTCCTTCTTCGGGATAATGAATAAATTTGAATAAAAACCCAGACCCTGTTCCATAAGTGGAACTGGTACAATTACCCCTGAAAGCTCTAGATCTGAAATACACTTCAGAAAGGCCTGAGCTTTCAAAGGATTTGTTAGAACGTGAGAGAGAAAAAAAATAAATCTTCTCACAGGTCGTCTTATTCTGAAACCTATTTGATACCCCTGAGAGACAATATTCTGAATCCAATGATTCTGAACAGATCCTGTCCAAACATCTTGAAATAATTTCAATCTGCCCCCACCAGCATTACTGGATTGAGGACCGCACCTTCATGCAGTCTTGGGGGCTGGCTTTGGTTTCTTATAAGGCTTGGATTTACTCCAACTCGAAGATGGCTTCCAATTGGAGACAGAATCCTTAGGGGAAGGAGTGGTTTTCTGTTCTCTATTCTGACGAAAGGAAGGAAATTGATTAGAAGCTTTAGATTTACCCTTAGACTTTATCTTGGGGCAAAAAAAACTCCCTTTCCCCCAGTAATAGTGGAAATAATAGAATCCAACTGGGAACCAAACAAATTATTACCTTGGAATGATAGAGATAGTAACCTAGATTTAGATACCATTTAAGCATTCCATGATTTGAGCCATAAAGCTCTTCTAGCTAAAATAGCCAAAGACATAGATTTAACATCAATCTTGAGGATATCAAAAATAGCATCACAGATAAAATGATTAGCATGTTGAAGCAAACGAACAATGTTATGCAAATTAGAATCTTTTTCCCGATGTGCTAAGCTATCCAACCAAAAAGTTGATGTAACTGCAACATCAGCCATAGAAATGGCAGGTCTGAGACTATAGCCAGAAGGTAAATAAGCTTTCCTTAGATAAGATTCAATTTTCCTATCCTTAAAAGAGGTACTATCTTCCATAGAAATAGTAGTACGCTTAGCAAGAGTAGAAATAGCCCCATCAACCTTAGGGAATTTTCCCCAAAACTCTAATTTAGCCACTGGCAAAGGATACAACTTTTTAAACCTTGAAGAAGGAACAAAAGCAGTACCAGGCTTAGACCATTCCTTAGCAACCACATCAGAAATAGCACCAGGAACAGGTATAACCTCAGAAGTATTCACAGGAGGTTTATAGACAGAATTTGAATGTTCACTGGATTTATCATCAAGAGGTCCAGACTCCTCAATATCCAAAGTTATCACACACTTCTTTTAACAAAGAACAAATATACTCAATCTTAAAAAGAGAAGTTGATTTATCAGTGTCAATGTCTGAAGTAGTATCTTCCTCATCAGAGGTGGATATATCAGTATGTAGTCGGTCATTACAAATTTCATCAGTATTATGAGACGTTTTAAAAGACCTTTTACGTTTATTTGAAGGTGGTATAGCAGCCATAGCCTTCTGTATCGCATCAGCAATATAATTTTTCATATCAACAGGGATATCATGTACTTTAGATGTTGAAGGAACAACAGATACGGTACTAGCACTAATAGAAACCTTTTCTGCATGCAAAAGCTTATCATGACAACTGTTGCATACTACAGCTGGAGATATAATCTCCACTAGCTTACAACAGATACACTTAGCTTTGGTAGAACTGTGTTCAGGCAACCTGGTTCCTACAGCAGCTTCTGAGACAGGATCAGATTGAGACATCTTGTAAAATGTAAAAAAAACAAAACAAAAAAAACAACATTTAAACGGAAATATCTTATTTCCACATATAGCAGTTTCAGGAATGGGAAAAAAATGCAAATGCTAAAATTGACAAAAAAAGCAAATAGCCTAGCCCTCTGAGCATAAAGAAGGCAAGGAGCATATAGGAAGTGGAGTAAAATAAATAAAAAATTTGACGCCAAGAATGGCGCAGGACGCAAAAGGAAGTTGAGAAATTATTTGGCGCCAACAAACATCCGGAAATGACACAACTCGCGTCATAAACACAATTTCTCGCCAAACAACCTGGCGTCAACTAAAACACAGGAAATGATGAACTTGCGTCATTACAGACGCACATTTGCGGCAAAAACTCTCGTGCCAAGAATGATGCAATAAATAAAAGCATTTTGCGCCCTTGTAAGCCTAATTTGCCCGCAAGTTTTTCAAAAGAAAAACAGAATTTATGCTTACCTGATAAATTACTTTCTCCAACGGTGTGTCCGGTCCACGGCGTCATCCTTACTTGTGGGATATTCTCTTCCCCAACAGGAAATGGCAAAGAGCCCAGCAAAGCTGGTCACATGATCCCTCCTAGGCTCCGCCTACCCCAGTCATTCGAACGACGTACAGGAGGAAATATGCATAGGAGAAACCATATGATACCGTGGTGACTGTAGTTAGAGAAAATAATTCATCAGACCTGATTAAAAAACCAGGGCGGGCCGTGGACCGGACACACCGTTGGAGAAAGTAATTTATCAGGTAAGCATGAATTCTGTTTTCTCCAACATAGGTGTGTCCGGTCCACGGCGTCATCCTTACTTGTGGGAACCAATACCAAAGCTTTAGGACACGGATGAAGGGAGGGAGCAAATCAGGTCACCTAAATGGAAGGCACCACGGCTTGCAAAACCTTTCTCCCAAAAATAGCCTCCGAAGAAGCAAAAGTATCAAATTTGTAAAATTTGGCAAAAGTGTGCAGTGAAGACCAAGTCGCTGCCTTACATATCTGGTCAACAGAAGCCTCGTTCTTGAAGGCCCATGAGGAAGCCACAGCCCTAGTGGAGTGAGCTGTGATTCTTTCAGGAGGCTGCCGTCCGGCAGTCTCATAAGCCAATCGGATAATGCTTTTAAGCCAAAAAGAAAGAGAGGTAGAAGTTGCTTTTTGACCTCTCCTTTTACCAGAATAAACAACAAACAAAGAAGATGTTTGTCTGAAATCTTTAGTAGCCTCTAAATAGAATTTTAGAGCACGGACTACGTCCAAATTGTGTAACAAACGTTCCTTGTTTGAAGCTGGATTCGGACACAAAGAAGGTACAACTATCTCCTGGTTAATATTTTTGTTGGAAACAACTTTCGGAAGAAAAACAGAATTTATGTTTACCTGATAAATTACTTTCTCCAACGGTGTGTCCGGTCCACGGCGTCATCCTTACTTGTGGGATATTCTCTTCCCCAACAGGAAATGGCAAAGAGCCCAGCAAAGCTGGTCACATGATCCCTCCTAGGCTCCGCCTACCCCAGTCATTCGACCGACGTTAAGGAGGAATATTTGCATAGGAGAAACCATATGATACCGTGGTGACTGTAGTTAAAGAAAATAAATTATCAGACCTGATTAAAAAACCAGGGCGGGCCGTGGGCCGGACACACCGTTGGAGAAAGTAATTTATCAGGTAAACATAAATTCTGTTTTCTCCAACATAGGTGTGTCCGGTCCACGGCGTCATCCTTACTTGTGGGAACCAATACCAAAGCTTTAGGACACGGATGATGGGAGGGAGCAAATCAGGTCACCTAGATGGAAGGCACCACGGCTTGCAAAACCTTTCTCCCAAAAATAGCCTCAGAAGAAGCAAAAGTATCAAACTTGTAAAATTTGGTAAAAGTGTGCAGTGAAGACCAAGTCGCTGCCCTACATATCTGATCAACAGAAGCCTCGTTCTTGAAGGCCCATGTGGAAGCCACAGCCCTAGTGGAATGAGCTGTGATTCTTTCGGGAGGCTGCCGTCCGGCAGTCTCGTAAGCCAATCTGATGATGCTTTTAATCCAAAAAGAGAGAGAGGTAGAAGTTGCTTTTTGACCTCTCCTTTTACCGGAATAAACAACAAACAAGGAAGATGTTTGTCTAAAATCCTTTGTAGCATCTAAATAGAATTTTAGAGCGCGAACAACATCCAAATTGTGCAACAAACGTTCCTTCTTCGAAACTGGTTTCGGACACAGAGAAGGTACGATAATCTCCTGGTTAATGTTTTTGTTAGAAACAACTTTTGGAAGAAAACCAGGTTTAGTACGTAAAACCACCTTGTCTGCATGGAACACCAGATAAGGAGGAGAACACTGCAGAGCAGATAATTCTGAAACTCTTCTAGCAGAAGAAATTGCAACCAAAAACAAAACTTTCCAAGATAATAACTTAATATCAACGGAATGTAAGGGTTCAAACGGAACCCCCTGAAGAACTGAAAGAACTAAGTTGAGACTCCAAGGAGGAGTCAAAGGTTTGTAAACAGGCTTGATTCTAACCAGAGCCTGAACAAAGGCTTGAACATCTGGCACAGCTGCCAGCTTTTTGTGAAGTAACACAGACAAGGCAGAAATCTGTCCCTTCAGGGAACTTGCAGATAATCCTTTTTCCAATCCTTCTTGAAGGAAGGATAGAATCTTAGGAATCTTAACCTTGTCCCAAGGGAATCCTTTAGATTCACACCAACAGATATATTTTTTCCAAATTTTGTGGTAAATCTTTCTAGTTACAGGCTTTCTGGCCTGAACAAGAGTATCGATAACAGAATCTGAGAACCCTCGCTTCGATAAGATCAAGCGTTCAATCTCCAAGCAGTCAGCTGGAGTGAGACCAGATTCGGATGTTCGAACGGACCTTGAACAAGAAGGTCTCGTCTCAAAGGTAGCTTCCATGGTGGAGCCGATGACATATTCACCAGATCTGCATACCAAGTCCTGCGTGGCCACGCAGGAGCTATCAAGATCACCGACGCCCTTTCCTGATTGATCCTGGCTACCAGCCTGGGGATGAGAGGAAACGGCGGGAATACATAAGCTAGTTTGAAGGTCCAAGGTGCTACTAGTGCATCCACTAGAGCCGCCTTGGGATCCCTGGATCTGGACCCGTAGCAAGGAACTTTGAAGTTCTGACGAGAGGCCATCAGATCCATGTCTGGAATGCCCCACAGTTGAGTGACTTGGGCAAAGATTTCCGGATGGAGTTCCCACTCCCCCGGATGCAATGTCTGACGACTCAGAAAATCCGCTTCCCAATTTTCCACTCCTGGGATGTGGATAGCAGACAGGTGGCAGGAGTGAGACTCCGCCCATAGAATGATTTTGGTCACTTCTTCCATCGCCAGGGAACTCCTTGTTCCCCCCTGATGGTTGATGTACGCAACAGTTGTCATGTTGTCTGATTGAAACCGTATGAACTTGGCCCTCGCTAGCTGAGGCCAAGCCTTGAGAGCATTGAATATCGCTCTCAGTTCCAGAATATTTATCGGTAGAAGAGATTCTTCCCGAGACCAAAGACCCTGAGCTTTCAGGGATCCCCAGACCACGCCCCAGCCCATCAGACTGGCGTCGGTCGTGACAATGACCCACTCTGGTCTGCGGAAGGTCATCCCTTGTGACAGGTTGTCCAGGGACAGCCACCAACGGAGTGAGTCTCTGGTCCTCTGATTTACTTGTATCCTCTGAGACAAGTTTGTATAGTCCCCATTCCACTGACTGAGCATGCACAGTTGTAATGGTCTTAGATGAATGCGCGCAAAAGGAACTATGTCCATTGCCGCTACCATCAAATCTATCACTTCCATGCACTGCGCTATGGAAGGAAGAGGAACGGAATGAAGTATCCGACAAGAGTCTAGAAGTTTTGTTTTTCTGGCCTCTGTCAGAAAAATCCTCATTTCTAAGGAGTCTATTATTGTTCCCAAGAAGGGAACCCTTGTTGACGGAGATAGAGAACTCTTTTCCACGTTCACTTTCCATCCGTGAGATCTGAGAAAGGCCAGGACGATGTCCGTGTGAGCCTTTGCTTGAGGAAGGGACGACGCTTGAATCAGAATGTCGTCCAAGTAAGGTACTACAGCAATGCCCCTTGGTCTTAGCACAGCTAGAAGGGACCCTAGTACCTTTGTGAAAATCCTTGGAGCAGTGGCTAATCCGAAAGGAAGCGCCACGAACTGGTAATGCTTGTCCAGGAATGCGAACCTTAGGAACCGATGATGTTCCTTGTGGATAGGAATATGTAGATACGCATCCTTTAAATCCACCGTGGTCATGAATTGACCTTCCTGGATGGAAGGAAGAATTGTTCGAATGGTTTCCATTTTGAACGATGGAACCTTGAGAAACTTGTTTAAGATCTTGAGATCTAAGATTGGTCTGAACGTTCCCTCTTTTTTGGGAACTATGAACAGATTGGAGTAGAACCCCATCCCTTGTTCTCCTAATGGAACAGGATGAATCACTCCCATTTTTAACAGGTCTTCTACACAACGTAAGAATGCCTGTCTTTTTATGTGGTCTGAAGACAACTGAGACCTGTGGAACCTCCCCCTTGGGGGAAGCCCCTTGAATTCCAGAAGATAACCTTGGGAGACTATTTCTAGCGCCCAAGGATCCAGAACATCTCTTGCCCAAGCCTGAGCGAAGAGAGAGAGTCTGCCCCCCACCAGATCCGGTCCCGGATCGGGGGCCAACATTTCATGCTGTCTTGGTAGCAGTGGCAGGTTTCTTGGCCTGCTTTCCCTTGTTCCAGCCTTGCATTGGTCTCCAAGCTGGCTTGGCTTGAGAAGTATTACCCTCTTGCTTAGAGGACGTAGCACTTTGGGCTGGTCCGTTTCTACGAAAGGGACGAAAATTAGGTTTATTTTTGGCCTTGAAAGGCCGATCCTGAGGAAGGGCGTGGCCCTTACCCCCAGTGATATCAGAGATAATCTCTTTCAAGTCAGGGCCAAACAGCGTTTTCCCCTTGAAAGGAATGTTAAGTAGCTTGTTCTTGGAAGACGCATCAGCTGACCAAGATTTCAACCAAAGCGCTCTGCGCGCCACAATAGCAAACCCAGAATTCTTAGCCGCTAACCTAGCCAATTGCAAAGTGGCGTCTAGGGTGAAAGAATTAGCCAATTTGAGAGCATTGATTCTGTCCATAATCTCCTCATAAGGAGGAGAATTACTATCGACCGCCTTTACCAGCTCATCGAACCAGAAACACGCGGCTGTAGCGACAGGGACAATGCATGAAATTGGTTGTAGAAGGTAACCCTGCTGAACAAACATCTTTTTAAGTAAACCTTCTAATTTTTTATCCATAGGATCTTTGAAAGCACAACTATCTTCTATGGGTATAGTGGTGCGTTTGTTTAAAGTGGAAACCGCTCCCTCGACCTTGGGGACTGTCTGCCATAAGTCCTTTCTGGGGTCGACCATAGGAAACAATTTTTTAAATATGGGGGGAGGGACGAAAGGAATACCGGGCCTTTCCCATTCTTTATTTACAATGTCCGCCACCCGCTTGGGTATAGGAAAAGCTTCTGGGAGCCCCGGGACCTCTAGGAACTTGTCCATTTTACATAGTTTCTCTGGGATGACCAACTTGTCACAATCATCCAGAGTGGATAATACCTCCTTAAGCAGGATGCGGAGATGTTCCAACTTAAATTTAAACGTAATCACATCAGGTTCAGCTTGTTGAGAAATGTTCCCTGAATCAGTAATTTCTCCCTCAGACAAAACCTCCCTGGCCCCATCAGACTGGTTTAGGGGCCCTTCAGAACCATTATTATCAGCGTCGTCATGCTCTTCAGTATCTAAAACAGAGCAGTCGCGCTTACGCTGATAAGTGTGCATTTTGGCTAAAATGTTTTTGACAGAATTATCCATTACAGCCGTTAATTGTTGCATAGTAAGGAGTATTGGCGCGCTAGATGTACTAGGGGCCTCCTGAGTGGGCAAGACTCGTGTAGACGAAGGAGGGAATGATGCAGTACCATGCTTACTCCCCTCACTTGAGGAATCATCTTGGGCATCATTGTCATTGTCACATAAATCACATTTATTTAAATGAGAAGGAACTCTGGCTTCCCCACATTCAGAACACAGTCTATCTGGTAGTTCAGACATGTTAAACAGGCATAAACTTGATAACAAAGTACAAAAAACGTTTTAAAATAAAACCGTTACTGTCACTTTAAATTTTAAACTGAACACACTTTATTACTGCAATTGCGAAAAAATATGAAGGAATTGTTCAAAATTCACCAAAATTTCACCACAGTGTCTTAAAGCCTTAAAAGTATTGCACACCAAATTTGGAAGCTTTAACCCTTAAAATAACGGAACCGGAGCCGTTTTTAACTTTAACCCCTTTACAGTCCCTGATATCTGCTTTGCTGAGACCCAACCAAGCCCAAAGGGGAATACGATACCAAATGACGCCTTCAGAAAGTCTTTTCTATGTATCAGAGCTCCTCACACATGCGACTGCATGTCATGCCTCTCAAAAACAAGTGCGCAACACCGGCGCGAAAATGAGGCTCTGCCTATGATTTGGGAAAGCCCCTAAGAATAAGGTGTCTAAAACAGTGCCTGCCGATATAATCTTATCAAAATACCCAGATTAAATGATTCCTCAAGGCTAAATATGTGTTAATAATGAATCGATTTAGCCCAGAAAAAGTCTACAGTCTTAATAAGCCCTTGTGAAGCCCTTATTTACTATCTTAATAAACATGGCTTACCGGATCCCATAGGGAAAATGACAGCTTCCAGCATTACATCGTCTTGTTAGAATGTGTCATACCTCAAGCAGCAAGAGACTGCTCACTGTTCCCCCAACTGAAGTTAATTCCTCTCAACAGTCCTGTGTGGAACAGCCATGGATTTTAGTAACGGTTGCTAAAATCATTTTCCTCATACAAACAGAAATCTTCATCTCTTTTCTGTTTCTGAGTAAATAGTACATACCAGCACTATTTTAAAATAACAAACTCTTGATTGAATAATAAAAACTACAGTTAAACACTAAAAAACTCTAAGCCATCTCCGTGGAGATGTTGCCTGTACAACGGCAAAGAGAATGACTGGGGTAGGCGGAGCCTAGGAGGGATCATGTGACCAGCTTTGCTGGGCTCTTTGCCATTTCCTGTTGGGGAAGAGAATATCCCACAAGTAAGGATGACGCCGTGGACCGGACACACCTATGTTGGAGAAACCAGGCTTAGTACGCAAAACCACCTTATCTGCATGGAACACCAGATAGGGCGGAGAACACTGCAGAGCAGATAACTCTGAAACTCTTCTAGCAGAAGAAATTGCAACCAAAAACAAAAACTTTCCAAGATAATAACTTAATATCTACGGAATGTAAGGGTTCAAACGGAACCCCTTGAAGAACTGAAAGAACTAGATTTAGACTCCAGGGAGGAGTCAAAGGTCTGTAAACAGGCTTGATTCTAACCAGAGCCTGAACAAACGCTTGAACGTCTGGCACAGCTGCCAGCCTTTTGTGAAGTAAAACAGATAAAGCAGAGATCTGTCCCTTCAGAGAACTTGCAGATAATCCTTTCTCCAAACCTTCTTGTAGAAAGAATAGAATCTTAGGAATTTTTATCTTGTTCCATGGGAATCCTTTAGATTCACACCAACAGATATATTTTTTCCATATTTTATGGTAAATTTTTCAAGTTACAGGCTTTCTGGCCTGAATCAGAGTATCTATTACAGAATCTGAAAACCCACGCTTTGATAAAATCAAGCGTTCAATCTCCAAGCCGTCAGTTGGAGGGAAACCAGATTTGGATGTTCGAATGGACCTTGAACAAGAAGGTCCTGTCTCAAAGGTAGCTTCCATGGTGGAGCCAATGACATATTCACCAGGTCTGCATACCAAGTCCTGCGTGGCCACGCAGGAGCTATCAAGATCACCGAAGCCCTCTCCTGATTGATCCTGGCTACCAGCCTGGGAATGAGAGGAAACGGTGGGAATACATAAGCTAGGTTGAAGGTCCAAGGTGCTACTAGTGCATCTACTAGAGTCGCCTTGGGATCCCTGGATCTGGACCCGTAGCAAGGAACCTTGAAGTTCTGACGAGAGGCCATCAGATCCATGTCTGGAATGCCCCATAATTGAGTTATTTGGGCAAAGATTTCCGGATGGAGTTCCCACTCCCCCGGATGGAATGTCTGACGACTCAGAAAATCCGCTTCCCAATTTTCCACTCCTGGGATGTGGATTGCAGATAAGTGGCAGGTGTGATCCTCCGCCCATTGAATTATCTTGGTCACTTCCTCCATCGCCAGGGAACTTCTTGTTCCCCCCTGATGGTTGATATATGCAACAGTCGTCATGTTGTCTGATTGAAACCTTATGAATTTGGCCTTTGCTAGTTGAGGCCAAGCCTTGAGAGCATTGAATATCGCTCTCAGTTCCAGAATGTTTATCGGGAGAAGAGATTCTTCCAGAGACCATAGACCCTGAGCTTTCAGGGGTTCCCAGACCGCGCCCCAGCCCACCAGACTGGCGTCGGTCGTGACAATGACCCACTCTGGTCTGCGGAAGCTCATTCCCTGTGACAGGTTGTCCAGGATCAGCCACCAACGGAGTGAATCTCTGGTCTTTTGATCTACTTGAATCGTCGGAGACAAGTCTGTATAATCCCCATTCCACTGTCTGAGCATGCACAGTTGTAATGGTCTTAGATGAATTCGTGCAAAAGGAACTATGTCCATTGCTGCAACCATCAATCCTATTACTTCCATGCACTGCGCTATGGAAGGACGAAGAACAGAATGAATTACTTGACAAGAGCTTAGAATTTTTGATTTTCTGACCTCTGTCATTTCTAAGGAATCTATTATTGTTCCCAAGAAGGGAACTCTTGTTGACGGGGACAGAGAACTTTTTTCCTTGTTCACTTTCCATCCGTGAGATCTGAGAAAGGCTAGGACGATGTCCGTATGAGCCTTTGCTTTTGACAGAGACGACGCTTGAATCAGGATGTCGTCCAAGTAAGGTACTACTGCAATGCCCCTTGGCCTTAGAACCGCTAGAAGGGACCCTAGTACCTTTGTGAAAATTCTCGGAGCAGTGGCTAATCCGAATGGAAGTGCCACAAACTGGTAATGCTTGTCCAGAAAAGCGAACCTTAGGAACTGATGATGTTCCTTGTGGATAGGAATATGTAGGTACGCATCCTTTAAATCCACCGTGGTCATAAATTGACCTTCCTGGATGGTGGGAAGGATCGCTCGAATGGTTTCCATTTTGAACGATGGAACCCTGAGAAATTTGTTTAGGATCTTGAGATCTAAAATTGGTCTGAATGTTCCCTCTTTTTTGGGAACTATGAACAGGTTGGAGTAAAACCCCATCCCTTGTTCTCCTATTGGAACTGGATGAATTACTCCCATCTTTAACAGGTCTTCTACACAATGTAAGAATGCCTGTCTTTTTATTTGGTTTGAAGATAATTGAGACCTGTGGAACCTTCCCCTTGGGGGTAGTTCCTTGAATTCTAGGAGATAACCTTGAGAAACTATTTCTAGTGCCCAAGGATCCTGAACATCTCTTGCCCAAGCCTGAGCAAAGAGAGAAAGTCTGCCCCCCACCAGATCCGGTCCCGGATCGGGGGCCATCCCTTCATGCTGTTTTGGTAGCAGTGGCAGGCTTCTTGGCCTGCTTACCCTTGTTCCAGCCTTGCATCGGTCTCCAGGCTGGTTTGGGTTGTGAAGTATTACCCTCTTGCTTAGAGGATGTAGAATTAGAGGCTGGTCCGTTTCTGCGAAAGGGACGAAAATTAGGCTTATTTTTAGCCTTAAAAGACCTATCCTGAGGGAGGGCGTGGCCCTTTCCCCCGGTGATGTCTGAAATAATCTCTTTCAAATCAGGACCAAACAGTGTTTTACCCTTGAAAGGGATGTTAAGCAATTTTGTCTTGGAAGACACATCCGCTGACCAAGACTTTAGCCAAAGCGCTCTGTGCGCCACGATAGCAAACCCTGAATTTTTCGCCGCTAATCTAGCTAATTGCAAAGCGGCATCTAAAATAAAAGAGTTAGCCAATTTAAGTGCTTGAACTCTGTCCATAACCTCCTCATACGAAGATTCTTTATTGAGCGACTTTTCTAGTTCTTCGAACCAGAAACACGCTGCCGTAGTGACAGGAACAATGCATGAAATTGGTTGTAGAAGGTAACCTTGCTGAACAAACATCTTTTTAAGCAAACCCTCTAATTTTTTATCCATAGGATCTTTGAAAGCACAACTATCTTCTATAGGGATAGTAGTGCGTTTGTTTAGAGTAGAAACCGCCCCCTCGACCTTGGGGACTGTCTGCCATAAGTCCTTTCTGGGGTCGACTATAGGAAATAATTTTTTAAATATAGGGGGAGGAACAAAAGGTATGCCGGGCCTTTCCCACACCTTATTTACTATGTCCGCCACCCGCTTGGGTATAGGAAAAGCATCGGGGGGCACCGGAACCTCTAGGAACTTGTCCATCTTACATAATTTCTCTGGAATGACCAAATTGTCACAATCATCCAGAGTAGATAATACCTCCTTAAGCAGTGCGCGGAGATGTTCCAATTGAAATGTTACAACATCAGGTTCAGCTTGTTGAGAAATTTTTCCTGAATCTGAAATTTCTCCCTCAGACAAAACCTCCCTCCTGGCCCCTTCAGATTGGTGTGAGGGTATGTCAGAACAGTTATCATCAGCGTCCTCTTGCTCTTCAGTGTTTAAAACAGAGCAATCGCGCTTTCTCTGATAAGTAGGCATTTTGGATAAAATGTTTGCAATAGAATTATCCATTACAGCCGTTAATTGTTGCATGATAATAAGTATTGGCGCACTAGATGTACTACGGGCCTCTTGTGTGGGCAAAACTGGTGTAGACACAGAAGGGGATGATGCAGTATCATGCTTACTCCCCTCATTTGAGGAATCATCTTGGGCAATATCATTATCTGTGGCATCATTGTCCCTACTTTGTTTGGACACTATGGCACAATCATCACATAAATTTAAATGGAGAGAAACCTTGGTTTTCATACATATAGAACATCGCTTATCTGATGGTTCAGACATGTTAAACAGGCTTAAACTTGTCAACAAAGCACAAAAAACGTTTTAAAATAAAACCGTTACTGTCACTTTAAATTTTAAACTGAACACAATTTATTACTGAATATGTGAAAAAGTATGAAGGAATTGTTCAAAATTTACCAAAATTTCACCACAGTGTCTTAAAGCCTTAAAAGTATTGCACACCAAATTTGAAAGCTTTAACCCTTAAAATAACGGAACCGGAGCCGTTTTTACATTTAACCCCTATACAGTCCCAGGAATCTGCTTTGCTGAGACCCAACCAAGCCCATAGGGGAATACGATACCAAATGACGCCTTCTAAGAGCTTTTTCAGTGGTTCTTAGCTCCTCACACATGCATTTGCATGCCTTGCTCTCCAAAAACAACTGCGCATTAGTGGCGCGAAAATGAGGCTCTGCCTATGACTAGAAAAGGCCCCCATCTGAAAAAGGTGTCCAATACAGTGCCTGCCGTTTTTTTAAAACAATCCCCAAGATTATAATAACTATTTAGAGTTATAATCTGCAAAATATGCTTAGCAAAGTAATCGTTTTAGCCCAGAAAAATGTCTACCAGTTTTTTAAGCCCTTATGAAGCCCTTTATTCTTTTACTTAATCTAAGAAAATGGCTTACCGGTCCCCATAGGGGAAATGACAGCCTTCCAGCATTACATAGTCTTGTTAGAAATGTGGCCAGTCATACCTCAAGCAGAAAAGTCTGCCAACTGTTTCCCCCAACTGAAGTTACTTCATCTCAACAGTCCTGTGTGGAAACAGCCATCGATTTTAGTAACGTTTGCTAAAATCATCTTCCTCTTACAAACAGAAATCTTCATCTCTTTTCTGTTTCAGAGTAAATAGTACATACCAGCACTATTTTAAAATAACAAACACTTGATTGAAGGATAAAAACTACATTTAAACACCAAAAAACTCTTAACCATCTCCGTGGAGATGTTGCCTGTGCAACGGCAAAGAGAATGACTGGGGTAGGCGGAGCCTAGGAGGGATCATGTGACCAGCTTTGCTGGGCTCTTTGCCATTTCCTGTTGGGGAAGAGAATATCCCACAAGTAAGGATGACGCCGTGGACCGGACACACCTATGTTGGAGAAAAAGACTATACCCCAGGTAAGACAAACTTCCTAAAACATGATTCCCATAACAAAACTGCCGGACTGCAAAGGGAAATACACATAGACCTGACTCATGGCAAATATAAGTAAAAATACATATATTTAAAACTTTATATTAATACATAAAGCGCCGAATCATAGCTGAGTGTCTTAAATAATGATACATACTTACTGAAAGACACCCATCCACATATAGCAGATAGCCAAACCAGTACTGAAAACTATCAGCAGAGGTAATGGTATAAGAGTATATCGTCGATCTGAAAAGGGAGGTAGGAGATGAATCCCTAAAACAGATAACAGAGAAACCTTGAAAAGATTTCCCGCGAGGGAAACCATAAAATCAATAGGCAATACTCAATTTACATCCCTCTGACAAACACTGTACTCAGAGGAATTGGGCTTCAGAATGTTTAGATGCGCTTATCATAGAAATCCTAAAAATAAAGCACAAACACTTACTTCACCACCTCCAAAGGAGGCAAAGTTTGTAAAACTTAATTGTGGGTGTGGTGAGGGGTGTATTTATAGGCATTTTGAGGTTTGGGAAACTTTGCCCCTCCTGGTAGGATTGTATATCCCATACGTCACTAGCTCATGGACTCTTACCAATTACATGAAAGAAAAAGGGACTTGCCCTCAAAGAACTTCAGCCATGGTACAGTCACAGCTTCTCCAGGTCTGACAGCTTCATCCGACTTTTTACAGGGACCTGAGATAAAAAGGAAAGCAGTGTAAACTTAACACTGGTTGGCAGGTAGGGGTGTTAGCTCAGATTGCTGGACGTTGGTCAGAAGTTCCCAGCAACATCCAGCAGCTAACAATACTCTTACTCAGATGTTTACAAGGACACAGCATTAACCCCAGTCCTATCTTGAAGGGAAGCTACCCATTAAAGGTCTTTTTCAATTCTCTTCAGAGCACCATCTTCTCCACCTCCTTGTTACAGAGGCAAAGAATGACTGGGGGAGTATGGGAAGTGTGAGGGTACTTAAGCTCTGGCTAGGATGTATTTGCCTCCCCCTGGTGGCCAGGTGGTGAAATTCCCAACAGTAATGAATGGAATCGTGGACTCTCCATGCCATTGGAAAGCAAAGTGCATAAACTTATAATAAAATTAAAAATAACCTAGAAGAAATTAACAAGCTATGCTGCGAGTGGACAGAGGAATTTACCCTAAAAACAACCTTTCCTCCAAAACCATTGCCACTCCTTGCATGTTTTAATGGGACATTATACACTCTTTTCCACGGCGTCATCCTTACTTGTGGGATATTCTCTTCCCCAACAGGAAATGGCAAAGAGTCCCAGCAAAGCTGGCCATATAGTCCCTCCTAGGCTCCGCCCACCCCAGTCATTCGACTGAAGGACAGGAGGAAATATACATAGGAGAAACCATATGGTACCGTGGTGACTGTAGTTAGAGAAAATAATTCATCAGACCTGATTAAAAAACCAGGGCGGGCCGTGGACCGGACACACCGTTGGAGAAAGTAATTTATCAGGTAAGCATAAATTCTGTTTTCTCCAACATTGGTGTGTCCGGTCCACGGCGTCATCCTTACTTGTGGGAACCAATACCAAAGCTTTAGGACACGGATGAAGGGAGGGAGCAAATCAGGTCACCTAAATGGAAGGCACCACGGCTTGCAAAACCTTTCTCCCAAAAATAGCCTCCGAAGAAGCAAAAGTATCAAATTTGTAAAATTTGGCAAAAGTGTGCAGTGAAGACCAAGTCGCTGCCTTACATATCTGGTCAACAGAAGCCTCGTTCTTGAAGGCCCATGTGGAAGCCACAGCCCTAGTGGAGTGAGCTGTGATTCTTTCAGGAGGCTGCCGTCCGGCAGTCTCATAAGCCAATCGGATGATGCTCTTAAGCCAAAAGGAAAGAGAGGTAGAAGTCGCTTTTTGACCTCTCCTTTTACCAGAATAAACAACAAACAAGGAGGATGTTTGTCTGAAATCTTTAGTAGCCTCTAAATAGAATTTTAGAGCACGGACTACGTCCAAATTGTGTAACAAACGTTCCTTCTTTGAAACTGGATTCAGACACAAAGAAGGTACAACTATCTCCTGGTTAATATTTTTGTTAGAAACAACTTTAGGAAGAAAACCAGGCTTAGTACGCAAAACCACCTTATCTGCATGGAACACCAGATAGGGCGGAGAACACTGCAGAGCAGATAACTCTGAAACTCTTCTAGCAGAAGAAATAGCAACCAAAAACAAAACTTTCCAAGATAGTAACTTAATATCTATGGAATGTAAAGGTTCAAACGGAACCCCTTGAAGAACTGAAAGAACTAGATTTAGACTCCAGGGAGGAGTCAAAGGTCTGTAAACAGGCTTGATCCTAACCAGAGCCTGAACAAATGCTTGAACATCTGGCACAGCTGCCAGTCTTTTGTGCAGTAAAACAGATAAAGCAGAGATCTGTCCCTTTAGAGAACTTGCAGATAATCCTTTCTCCAAACCTTCTTGTAGAAAGGATAGAATCTTAGGAATTTTTATCTTGTTCCATGGAAATCCTTTGGATTCACACCAACAGATATATTTTTTCCATATTTTATGGTAAATTTTTCTAGTTACAGGCTTTCTAGCCTGAATCAGAGTATCTATTACAGAATCTGAAAACCCACGCTTTGATAAAATCAAGCGTTCAATCTCCAAGCCGTCAGTTGGAGGGAAACCAGATTCGGATGTTCGAATGGACCCTGAACAAGAAGGTCCTGTCTCAAAGGTAGCTTCCATGGTGGAGCCGATGACATATTCACCAGGTCTGCATACCAAGTCCTGCGTGGCCACGCAGGAGCTATCAAGATCACCGAGGCCCTCTCCTGATTGATCCTGGCTACCAGCCTGGGAATGAGAGGAAACGGTGGGAATACATAAGCTAGGTTGAAGGTCCAAGGTGCTACTAGTGCATCTACTAGAGTCGACTTGGGATCTCTGGATCTGGACCCGTAGCAAGGAACCTTGAAGTTCTGACGAGACGCCATCAGATCCATGTCTGGAATGCCCCATAATTGAGTTATTTGGGCAAAGATTTCTGGATGGAGTTCCCACTCCCCCGGATGGAATGTCTGACGACTCAGAAAATCCGCTTCCCAATTTTCCACTCCTGGGATGTGGATCGCAGACAAGTGGCAGGAGTGATCCTCCGCCCATTGAATTATTTTGGTCACTTCTTTCATCGCCAGGGAACTCCTTGTTCCCCCCTGATGATTGATATATGCAACGGTCGTCATGTTGTCTGATTGGAACCTTATGAATTTGGCCTTTGCAAGTTGAGGCCAAGCTCTGAGAGCATTGAATATCGCTCTCAGTTCCAGAATGTTTATCGGGAGAAAAGACTCTTCCCGAGACCATAGACCCTGAGCTTTCAGGGATTCCCAGACCGCGCCCCAGCCCACTAGACTGGCGTTGGTCGTGACAATGACCCACTCTGGTCTGCGGAAGCTCATTCCCTGGGACAGATTGTCCAGGGTCAGCCACCAACGGAGTGAATCTCTGGTCTTTTGATCTACTTGAATCATCGGAGACAAGTCTGTATAATCCCCATTCCACTGTTTGAGCATGCACAGTTGTAATGGTCTTAGATGAATTCGTGCAAAAGGAACTATGTCCATTGTTGCAACCATCAATCCTATTACTTCCATGCACTGCGCTATGGCAGGACGAGGAACAGAATGAAGTACTTGACAAGAGCTTAGAAGTTTTGATTTTCTGACCTCTGTCAGAAAAAACATAATTTATGCTTACCTGATAAATTTATTTCTCTTGTAGTGTATCCAGTCCACGGATCATCCATTACTTATGGGATATTAACTCCTCCCCAACAGGAAGTGCAAGAGGATTCACCCAGCAGAGCTGCTATATAGCTCCTCCCCTAACTGCCATTACCAGTCATTCGACCGAAAACATGCAGAGAAAGGAAAACTATAGGGTGCAGTGGTGACTGTAGTTTAATGGAAAAATTACTTGCCTTAAAGTGACAGGGCGGGCCGTGGACTGGATACACTACAAGAGAAATAAATTTATCAGGTAAGCATAAATTATGTTTTCTCTTGTTAAGTGTATCCAGTCCACGGATCATCCATTACTTATGGGATACCAATACCAAAGCTAAAGTACACGGATGACGGGAGGGACAGGCAGGCTCTTTATACGGAAGGAACCATTGCCTGAAGAACCTTTCTCCCAAAAACAGCCTCCGAAGAAGCAAAAGTGTCAAATTTGTAAAATTTGGAAAAAGTATGAAGAGAAGACCAAGTTGCAGCCTTGCAAATCTGTTCAACAGAAGCCTCATTCTTAAAGGCCCAAGTGGAAGCAACAGCTCTAGTAGAATGTGCTGTAATTCTTTCAGGAGGCTGCTGTCCAGCAGTCTCATAGGCTAACCGTATTATGCTACGAAGCCAAAAGGAGAGAGAGGTAGCCGAAGCTTTTTGACCTCTCCTCTGACCAGAATAAACGACAAACAGGGAAGACGTTTGTCGAAAATTGTGTAGCAGACGTTCCTTTTTCGAAGAAGGATTAGGACACAAAGATGGAACCACAATCTCTTGATTGATATTCCTGTTAGTGACCACCTTAGGTAGGAACCCAGGTTTAGTACGCAGAACTACCTTGTCTGAATGAAAAATCAGATAAGGAGAATCACAATGTAAGGCAGATAACTCAGAGACTCTTCGAGCCGAGGAAATCGCCATTAAAAACAGAACTTTCCAAGATAACAACTTGATATCAATGGAATGAAGGGGTTCAAACGGAACCCCCTGTAAAACATTAAGAACTAAGTTCAAACTCCATGGTGGAGCAAAAGTTTTAAACACAGGCTTGATCCTAGCTAAAGCCTGACAAAAAGCTTGAACGTCCGGAACTTCTGACAGACGTTTGTGTAAAAGAATGGACAGAGCTGAAATCTGTCCCTTTAAGGAACTAGCGGATAAACCCTTTTCTAAACCTTCTTGTAGAAAAGACAATATCCTCGGAATCCTAACCTTACTCCATGAGTAACTCTTGGATTCGCACCAATATAAGTATTTGCGCCATATCTTATGGTAAATCTTTCTGGTAACAGGCTTCCTAGCCTGTATTAAGGTATCAATAACTGACTCAGAAAAACCACGTTTTGATAAAATCAAGCGTTCAATTTCCAAGCAGTCAGCTTCAGAGAAATTAGATTTTGATGTTTGAAGGGACCCTGGATCAGAAGGTCCTGTTTCAGAGGTAGCGACCAAGGTGGACAGGATGACATGTCCACTAGATCTGCATACCAAGTCCTGCGTGGCCATGCAGGCGCTATTAGAATCACTGATGCTCTCTCCTGTTTGATTCTGGCAATCAATCGAGGAAGCATCGGGAAGGGTGGAAACACATAAGCCATCCCGAAGGTCCAAGATGCTGTCAAAGCATCTATCAGAACCGCTCCCGGATCCCTGGATCTGGACCCGTAACGAGGAAGCTTGGCGTTCTGTCGAGACGCCATGAGATCTATCTCTGGTTTGCCCCAACGTCGAAGTATTTGGGCAAAGACCTCCGGATGAAGTTCCCACTCCCCCGGATGAAAAGTCTGACGACTTAAGAAATCCGCCTCCCAGTTCTCCACTCCCGGGATGTGGATTGCTGACAGGTGGCAAGAGTGAGACTCTGCCCAGCGAATTATCTTTGATACTTCCATCATTGCTAGGGAGCTTCTTGTCCCTCCCTGATGGTTGATGTAAGCTACAGTCGTGATGTTGTCCGACTGAAACCTGATGAACCCCCGAGTTGTTAACTGGGGCCAAGCCAGAAGGGCATTGAGAACTGCTCTCAATTCCAGAATGTTTATTGGTAGGAGACTCTCCTCCTGATTCCATTGTCCCTGAGCCTTCAGAGAATTTCAGACAGCGCCCCAACCTAGTAGGCTGGCGTCTGTTGTTACAATTGTCCAGTCCGGCCTGCTGAATGGCATCCCCCTGGACAGATGTGGCCGAGAAGGCCACCATAGAAGAGAATTTCTGGTCTCTTGATCCAGATTCAGAGTAGGGGACAAGTCTGAGTAATCCCCATTCCACTGACTTAGCATGCACAATTGCAGCGGTCTGAGATGTAGGCGTGCAAAGGGTACTATGTCCATTGCTGCTACCATTAAGCCGATCACCTCCATGCATTGAGCTACTGACGGGTGTTGAATGGAATGAAGGACACGGCATGCATTTTGAAGCTTTGTTAACCTGTCTTCTGTCAGGTAAATCTTCATTTCTACAGAATCTATAAGAGTCCCCAAGAAGGGAACTCTTGTGAGTGGAAAGAGAGAACTCTTCTTTTCGTTCACCTTCCATCCATGCGACCTTAGAAATGCCAGTACTAACTCTGTATGAGACTTGGCAGTTTGAAAGCTTGAAGCTTGTATCAGAATGTCGTCTAGGTACGGAGCTACCGCAATTCCTCGCGGTCTTAGTACCGCCAGAAGAGCACCCAGAACCTTTGTGAAGATTCTCGGAGCCGTAGCCAATCCGAATGGAAGAGCTACAAACTGGTAATGCCTGTCTAGAAAGGCAAACCTTAGATACCGGTAATGATCTTTGTGAATCGGTATGTGAAGGTAAGCATCCTTTAAATCCACTGTGGTCATGTACTGACCCTTTTGGATCATGGGTAAAATTGTCCGAATAGTTTCCATTTTGAACGATGGAACTCTTAGGAATTTGTTTAGGATCTTTAAATCCAAGATTGGCCTGAAAGTTCCCTCTTTTTTGGGAACCACAAACAGATTTGAGTAAAACCCTTGTCCTTGTTCCGACCGCGGAACCGGATGTATCATTCCCATTAATAAAAGATCTTGTACGCAGCGTAGAAACGCCTCTTTCTTTATTTGGTTTGTTGACAACCTTGACGGATGAAATCTCCCTCTTGGGGGAGAGAATTTGAAGTCTAGAAGGTATCCCTGAGATATGATCTCTAACGCCCAGGGATCCTGGACATCTCTTGCCCAAGCCTGGGCGAAGAGAGAAAGTCTGCCCCCCACTAGATCCGTTCCCGGATCGGGGGCCCTCGATTCATGCTGTCTTAGGGGCAGCAGCAGGTTTCCTGGCCTGCTTGCCCTTGTTCCAGGACTGGTTAGGTCTCCAGCCTTGTCTGTAGCGAGCAACAGCTCCTTCCTGTTTTGGTGCAGAGGAAGTTGATGCTGCTCCTGCTTTGAAATTACGAAAGGAACGAAAATTAGACTGTCTAGCCTTAGGTTTGGCTCTGTCTTGAGGCAGGGCATGGCCTTTACCTCCTGTAATGTCAGCGATAATTTCTTTCAACCCGGGCACGAATAAGGTCTGCCCTTTGAAAGGTATATTAAGCAATTTAGAAGTAACGTCAGCTGACCAGGATTTTAGCCACAGTGCTCTGCGTGCCTGAATGGCGAATCCGGAATTCTTAGCCGTAAGTTTAGTTAAATGTACTACGGCATCTGAAATAAATGAGTTAGCTAACTTAAGGGCTTTAAGCTTGTGTGTAATCTCATCTAATGGAGCTGATTCAAGTGTCTCTTCCAGAGACTCAAACCAAAATGCTGCTGCAGCCGTGACAGGCGCAATGCATGCAAGAGGTTGCAATATAAAACCTTGTTGAACAAACATTTTCTTAAGGTAACCCTCTAACTTTTTATCCATTGGATCTGAAAAGGCACAGCTATCCTCCACCGGGATAGTGGTACGCTTAGCTTAAGTAGAAACTGCTCCCTCCACCTTAGGGACCGTTTGCCATAAGTCCCGTGTGGTGGCGTCTATTGGAAACATCTTTCTAAATTTCGGAGGGGGTGAGAACGGCACACCGGGTCTATCCCACTCCTTAGTAACAATTTCAGTAAGTCTCTTAGGTATAGGAAAAACGTCAGTACTCGCCGGTACCGCAAAATATTTATCCAACCTACACATTTTCTCTGGTATTGCAACTGTGTTACAATCATTCAGAGCCGCTAACACCTCCCCTAGTAATACACGGAGGTTTTCCAGCTTAAATTTAAAATTTTAAATATCTGAATCCAGTTTGTTTGGATCAGAACCGTCACCCGCAGAATGAAGCTCTCCGTCCTCATGTTCTGCAAATTGTGACGCAGTGTCTGACATGGCCCTAATATTATCAGCGCACTCTGTTCTCACCCCAGAGTGATCACGCTTACCTCTTAGTTCTGGTAATTTAGCCAAAACTTCAGTCATAACAGTAGCCATATCCTGTAATGTGATTTGTAATGGCCGCCCAGATGTACTCGGCGCTACAATATCACGCACCTCCCGAGCGGGAGATGCAGGTACTGACACGTGAGGCGAGTTAGTCGGCATAACTCTCCCCTCGTTGTTTGGTGAAATATGTTCAATTTGTACAGATTGACTTTTATTTAAAGTAGCATCAATACAGTTAGTACATAAATTTCTATTGGGCTCCACTTTGGCTTTAGCACATATAGCACAGATATCTTCCTCTGAATCAGACATGTTTAACACACTAGCAAATAAACTAGCAACTTGGAAATACTTTTCAAGTAATTTACTATAATATGAAAACGTACTGTGCCTATAAGAAGCACAGAAAAAGTTATGACAGTTGAAAATTAATAAACTGAAAAGTTATACCATCAAATCTTTGTAAAAAACACAATTTTAGCAAAGGATTGCTCCCATTAGCAAAGGATAACTAACCCTGATAGCAGAAAAAAAATAAAGAAATAAACGTTTTTTAATCACAGTCAACTACAATCTCACAGCTCTGCTGTGAGTGATTACCTCCCTCAAAACAAGTTTTGAAGACCCCTGAGTTCTGTAGAGATGAACCGGATCATGCAGGGAAGACAATAAACTTCTGACTGAATTTTTTGATGCGTAGCAAAAGCGCCAAAAAAGGCCCCTCCCCCTCACACATAACAGTGAGAGAGATCAGTAAACTGTCATAAATTAAATAAAACGACTGCCAAGTGGAAAAAAATAGTGCCCAAAACATTTTTTCACCCAGTACCTCAGAAAATTAAACGATTTTATATGCCAGCAAAAAACGTTTAACATTAATAAATTGAGTGTTATTAAAAAGCCTGTTGCTAGTCCCTGCAAATTAGGCTAAAGTTTTATGCATACAGTATAATTCCAGTGAAGTGCCATTCCCCAGAATACTGAAGTGTAAAATATACATACATGACAGCCTGATACCAGTTGCTGCTACTGCATTTAAGGCTGAGTTTACATTATATCGGTATGGCAGAATTTTCTCATCAATTCCATTGTCAGAAAATAATAAGCTGCTACATACCTCTTTGCAGATTAATCTGCCCGCTGTCCCCTGATCTGAAGTTTACCTCTCCTCAGATGGCCGAGAAACAGCAATATGATCTTAACTACTCCGGCTAAAATCATAGAAAAACTCAGGTAGATTCTTCTTCAAATTCTACCAGAGAAGGAATAACACACTCCGGTGCTATTATAAAATAACAAACTTTTGATTGAAGGTATGAAACTAAGTATAATCACCACAGTCCTCTCACACATCCTATCTATTCGTTGGGTGCAAGAGAATGACTGGTAATGGCAGTTAGGGGAGGAGCTATATAGCAGCTCTGCTGGGTGAATCCTCTTGCACTTCCTGTTGGGGAGGAGTTAATATCCCATAAGTAATGGATGATCCGTGGACTGGATACACTTAACAAGAGAAATCCTCATTTCTAAGGAATCTATTATTGTTCCCAAGAAGGGAACTCTTGTTGACGGGGACAGAGAACTTTTTTCTTTGTTCACCTTCCATCCGTGAGATCTGAGAAAGGCTAGGACGACAGGGACGACGCTTGACAGGGACGACGCTTGTATTAGGATGTCGTCCAAGTAAGGTACTACTGCAATGCCCCTTGGTCTTAGAACCGCTAGAAGGGACCCTAGTACCTTTGTGAAAATCCTTGGAGCAGTGGCTAATCCGAATGGAAGTGCCACAAACTGGTAATGCTTGTCCAGAAAAGCGAACCTTAGGAACTGATGATGTTCCTTGTGGATAGGAATATGTAGGTACGCATCCTTTAAATCCACGGTAGTCATAAATTGACTTTCCTGGATGGTGGGTAGGATCGTTCGAATAGTTTCCATTTTGAACGATGGTACCCTGAGAAATTTGTTTAGGATCTTCAAATCCAAAATTGGTCTGAATGTTCCCTCTTTTTTGGGAACTACGAACAGATTGGAATAAAATCCCATTCCTTGTTCTCTTATTGGAACTGGATGTATTACTCCCATCTTTAACAGGTCTTCTACACAATGTAAGAATGCCTGTCTCTTTATTTGGTTTGAGGATAAGTGAGACCTGTGGAACCTTCCCCTTGGGGGTAGTTCCTTGAATTCCAGGAGATAACCTTGAGAAACTATTTCTAGCGCCCAAGGATCCTGAACATCTCTTGCCCAAGCCTGAGCAAAGAGAGAGAGTCTGCCCCCCACTAGATCCGGTCCCGGATCGGGGGCTATCCCTTCATGCTGTTTTGGTAGCAGTGGTAGGCTTCTTGGCCTGCTTACCCTTGTTCCAGCCTTGCATTGGTTTCCAGGCTGGTTTGGGCTGTGAGGCATTACCCTCTTGCTTAGAGGATGCAGAATTAGAGGCTGGTCCGTTTCTGCAAAAGGGACGAAAATTAGGCTTATTTTTAGCCTTAAAAGACCTATCCTGTTCTGGTCCAAATAATGTTTTACCTTTGAAAGGGATGTTAAGCAATTTTGTCTTGGAAGACACATCCGCTGACCAAGACTTTAGCCAAAGCGCTCTGCGCGCCACGATAGCAAACCCTGAATTTTTCGCCGCTAATCTAGCTAATTGCAAAGCGGCATCTAAAACAAAAGAGTTAGCCAATTTAAGTGCGTGAACTCTGTCCATAACCTCTTCATATGGAGTTTCCCTACTGAGCGACTTTTCTAGTTCCTCGAACCAGAAACACGCTGCCGTAGTGACAGGAACAATGCATGAAATTGGTTGTAGAAGGTAACCTTGCTGTACAAAAGTCTTTTTAAGCAAACCTTCTAATTTTTTATCCATAGGGTCTTTAAAAGCACAACTATCTTCGATAGGAATAGTAGTGCGTTTGTTTAGAGTAGAAACCGCCCCCCCGACCTTGGGGACTGTCTGCCATAAGTCCTTTCTGGGGTCGACTATAGGAAATAATTTCTTAAATATAGGGGGGGGAACAAAAGGTATGCCGGGCTTTTCCCACTCTTTATTTACTATGTCCGCCACCCGCTTGGGTATAGGAAAAGCGTCGGGGGGCACCGGAACCTCTAGGAACTTGTCCATCTTACATAATTTCTCTGGAATGACCAAATTGTCACAATCATCCAGAGTAGATAACACCTCCTTAAGCAGTGCGCGGAGATGTTCTAATTTAAATTTAAAAGTCACAACATCAGGTTCAGCTTGATGAGAAATTTTTTCTGAATCTGAGATTTCTCCATCAGACAAAACCTCCCTCATGGCCCCTTGAGATTGGTGTGAGGGTATGTCAGAACAATTATCATCAGCGCCCTCTTGCTCTTCAGTGTTTAAAACAGAGCAATCGTGCTTTCTCTGATAAATAGGCATTTTGGATAAAAGATTTGCTATAGAGTTATCCATTACAGCCGTTAATTGTTGCATGGTAATAAGTATTGGCGCACTAGATGTACTAGGGGCCTCCTGTGTGGGCAAAACTGGTGTAGACACAGTAGGGGATGATGTAGTATCATGTTTACTCCCCTCATTTGAGGAATCATCCTGGGCAATATCATTATCTGTGGCATTACTGTCCTTACTTTGTTTGGACGCTATGGCACAATTATCACATAAATTTAAATGGGGAGACACATTGGCTTTCATACATATAGAACATAGCTTATCTGAAGGTACAGACATGTTAAACAGGCTTAAACTTGTCAACAAAGCACAAAAAACGTTTTAAAATAAAACCGTTACTGTCTCTTTAAATTTTAAACTGAACACACTTTATTACTGAATATGTGAAAAAGTATGAAGGAATTGTTCAAAAATTACCAAAATTTCACCACAGTGTCTAAAAGCATTAAAAGTATTGCACACCAAATTTCAGAGCTTTAACCCTTAAAATAACGGAACCGGAGCCGTTTTTAAATTTAACCCCTATACAGTCCCAGCTATAGTCTTTGCTGAGACACAACCAAGCCCAGAGGGGAATACGATACCAAATGACGCCTTCTAGAAGCTTTTTTAGTGATTCTTAGATCCTCACACATGCATCTGCATGCCCTGCTCTCCAAAAACAACTGCGCAGTAATGGCGCGAAAATGAGGCTCAGTCTATAACTAGAAAGGCCCCCTGACTAAAAAAGGTGTCCAACACAGTGCCTGCTGTTTTTTAAACGTTCCCCAAGATTATAATGCCAATTGTTAGCTAGAATCTGAATAATATGCCCCAATAAAGCGAATTAGCCCATAAAAATGTCTACCAGTTTTTTAGCCCTTTTTTAAGCCCTTTATTCTTATATGTTTAACTAAGAAAATGGCTTACCGGTCCCCATGAGGGGAAATGACAGCCTTCCAGCATTACTCAGTCTTGTTAGAAATATGGCTAGTCATACCTTTAAGCAGAAAAAGTCTGCTAACTGTTTCCCCCAACTGAAGTTACTTCATCTCAACAGTCCTGTGTGGAAACAGCAATCGATTTTAGTTACTGTCTGCTAAAATCATCTTCCTCTTACAAACAGAAATCTTCATCCTTTTCTGTTTCAGAGTAAATAGTACATACCAGCACTATTTTAAAATAACAAACACTTGATAGAAGAATAAAAACTACATTAAATCACCAAAAAACTCTTAACATCTCCGTGGAGATATTGCCTGTGCAACGGCAAAGAGAATGACTGGGGTGGGCGGAGCCTAGGAGGGACTATATGGCCAGCTTTGCTGGGACTCTTTGCCATTTCCTGTTGGGGAAGAGAATATCCCACAAGTAAGGATGACGCCGTGGACCGGACACACCAATGTTGGAGAAATGTTTTGTAGATGAACTATTTATATCCCATAAAGTTGTTTTTTTTAAATGTTTTTTTTAAATGTATAGTTTTGCTTATTTTTAAATAACATTGCTCTGATTTTCAGACTCCTATCCAAGCCCAAAAGTTTTATGAGAATACTGTCAGCTACCTTCTCCAGCTTGCTCCCATTTGTTTAAAGGGTCTTTTCATATGCAAAAGAAGGGGGAGTGGGGAGTGTTTAATTTCACACTTGCAATGTGGCTTTCCAGCTAACTTTTCAACAGAGCTAAACTGAGAGCTTCTAAGTTATTAAACAGTTTTATACTGGATTTTTATATCAGTATCTGTACAACTCATTCTTTATAGCAGTCTATTGCATGCAGTTATATGAAAATGAGTGTATACTGTCCCTTTAACTTCTTAAACAATGTTAAGAAAGATGATAGTTTTACTAATTTTCAACTAAATTGCTTAATCTATATATGATAGAAGTAATGCTGACATTTTAGTCTTGCAAAGATCTAGTGGGGCCCCCTATCATTAAAACTGCATTTATAAAACCAATTAAAACTGTACAATTATATCAATGCCACTGTAGTAATTGCAAGCACAATTAAAAAGGCTTAGATTCCCTGTTTGATACAATATTTTTTTATCACTTATCCTACAATTTCTCTATATGTGAAGCTATTTCACTTACACTCTTTATTCGATCCAGGTTTGCCCCAGTTCTTCACCAGCACAAAGAAACACCATACTCGCTCTACTGCTGAAGTGCTTTATCCATAGTGGAGTGTGAAACTGGTGACAAGTCAAATTACAAGCCGTCTGGTGCATTTCTCTGAGGCACCAGTTTACCTAGTGGTAAGCACATCAGTCAGCTTTTAATCTGTCACCAGTTTCAAAATGCACTATTGATAAAGCACTAAGGACCTGAGCAAACCTGGATTGAGTAAAGAGTCTAACAAAAAAGCATTACTGTAGAGGAGAAACCGCCACGGAGATAGAAGTCCCCAAGTGCCTGTGATATGCCACAGGAGGAAATCTTGGTGGAAGCAGCGTACTGAGTTATACACCATAAAGGGACAGTCAACACCAGCATATTTGTTTAAAAAATAGATAATCCCTTAATTACCCATTCCTCAGTTTTGCATAACCAACACCGTTATAATACACTAACTACAAAAAATATAAGCGTTAATGCAACTCAATCAGAACCAACCAGAATATCTAGCAGTGGCAGTTCCAAAGGTACAATTAAGAACAGTTCAAAACTTAGAAGATTAAGACAATATGTAAAATAGTAAAAATGCCCATAAAATGTCCACATAAATCAGTCAGTCCATTCCAAGAATAGATTTAAAATATATAGTATATTGACGCTGCAAAGAATTTAAAGTTTTAACAATACCAGTCTTCAGTGTTTTAGTTCTTTTGACAGAAATCCTTTTATCCAGATGTCACAATAATGACCATGTAACTGAGAATCGTGAACCTTGATGTCAGGTGCTGCTCCTCTAACCGATTTCTCCTCCGTTCGGATGGAACACTGAATCTATAAAAACAACAAGAGTGCAAACTCCGACTCAAGTGAAGTTTATTTTAATACATAGTAAGTGCTACACTCTATGCACTTACTAGATATAGGTAGATAGAAAGCATGACATGAAATACAGTCCTGTGAACTCCTGCAGATTTTTTCTCACACCACTTTGCAGCTCCGTAATAGTCAAGGATATAATATCGTAATCCTTTACCGGAACCCAGAGACCAGAAGTGGATAACGCTTGATGAGGTCAGGACAAGAGATTCCTGACCTCATCAAGCGGTAGCCACCTCTGGTCTCTGGGTTCCGGTAAAGGATTACGATATTATATCCTTGACTATTACGGAGCTGCAAAGTGGTGTGAGAAAAAATCTGCAGGAGTTCACAGGACTGTATTTCATGTCATGCTTTCTATCTACCTATATCTAGTAAGTGCATAGAGTGTAGCACTTACTATGTATTAAAATAAACATCACTTGAGTCGGAGTCTGCACTCTTGTTGTTTTTATAGATACACGTTTTACCTCTGTAATTACCTTGTATCTAAGCCTCTGCAGACTGCCTCCTTAGTTCAGTTCTTTTGACAAGCTTGCATTTCAGTCAATCAGTGCTCACTCCACGGTAAATTCACGTGCATGAGCTCAATGTTATCTATATGAAACACATGAACGCCCTCCATTGGTGAAAACCTGTCAAAATGCATTTAGATTAGAGGCAACCTTCAAGGTCTAAGACATTAGCATATGAACCTCCTAGGTTTAGTTTTCAACAAAGAATACCAAGAGAACAAAATAAAACTGGTGATAAAAGTCAATTGGAAAGTTGATTAAAATTACATCCCCTATTAGAATCAGGAGGTTTTTTTGGGACTTGATTGTCCCTTTAAGAAGTTGTATTTGGTTTTATATGTACAGCTGGATCAGTATTGAACACTGTACCCAAAGCCTTACTGAAAAGCTGGTATTTTGTAAATCAGGGTTCCTTGTACACACAACTGTTTTAAAATATAGGAACATGAATTAGCCTCAATTATATATTGTGCTTTTAAAACATTTTTAATCATAAAATGTCTGCATTCACCCCTGAAACTTATATCTTAAAAGAAGCAAAATGTTTAACACATACTTTGAAACATTTAATTAAAACACTGGAATTCCATGAACTGGGTGGAGTGAAGCAGCAGTAAACTTTGCTTTGGATATATGTAGTCTAGATGGATGGTTATCCTATGTTCTGTCTTCATTACGTCCAGATGACCCCCTTCAAAGTCAGTCATGTCTACCTCCAGATAGCTTAACATAGAAAAATAAAACTATAGGTCAAAAAGAAAAATGTTATTCTACCTTACAAATAATGGAAAGGTCATAAACATCCCATTTTAGGCTAAAATAAATTAATAAATTAGAATCAGCTAAATATTTGTTTAATTCAAGTAGACATTTTGTATTCTGCAATTCACACCAGAGAAAACAACCTGTGGCAGAGAATGGATGTCTTTGTTAACAATACTGACAAATAGGGCACCTGCTTATGAAGGTATGCAAAGTGGATAGCATACTACTACAGATCTCTAAACAAGAGGGCAATTTATGACCCTTTAATATATAACATTCTTCAGAGAAACAGTCCTGATATGGACACAGTTAGGCATTGACCCAAAGTGATTATTTCTGGAAATACAGAAGGGGAGACAATAAGGCACTCAGAAGCTGGAATTGTAACTAGGTCTCCAGCCTTGTATCAGCACTCAAATGCAGTAATCTACCATCTTTAATAAATACCAGCAGGTTTCCACATATAAAGTCTTTAAACTTTTACTAAATTACCCCTAACCTTGAATATAGCAGTAGCAGCACCTCCCTCCCATTTGCCATGGCAGGTCTCCATTCACACCACTTTCCTTATTTATTTTATTTTTAAATATCTCTATATACTTTTTTCCAACAAGAAAACAAAAAAACAGTCATATTTGTTTTCTGCGCTTTGTCCTGGCGCAGGTGGTACAGGTGATCAGCGCTATTATGTCTACTGCATTAATATTTCCATAAGTTATCTGTTTTGTTTTTATAAACTGGCTCAGTGAGAAAAAAAAAAAAAAAAAAAAAAGAACCCCCACAAAACACAGTGAGCCTTGCAGAAAGCAGAATAGATCTAGTATTATGGCCAGTGCATGGATTTTATGCAAAAATAAATGTACTTTCAGGAGGTAAAAGGTCAGTGTGTGCAGCATAGATGTTTAAAACAAACTAGTTTCTCCACAGATGAGGATTAAAAAAAAAAAAAAAGTGCGAAGGGAAATTAAGATAAACTGTCCTGTATCTTGTAACTGAAGGCATTGGGCTGCCTCCCTGATCATTCTTCTTCATCCTTGAAAGAAGGATGTGAAAGGTAGGGGTCTATAAATGTCCTTTGCCCCCCCAGTTCACAGCTGGAATCCCTCCATAGGTGCCTCAGCCTGCTGAAAGATATACTGCTGTTGAGTTTCATCTACATGAGGGACCAGTTGGGCATCATCTTCCTCAACTCCAAAATAATGTTCTATTAACTCAAAGGCCTTCTGGTAAATCTCTTGGTTCTCATGGCTCTGTAGGAATTCAATTTTGTCCAGACCTAAAAAACAAAACCAGAAAATCATGACATTAATATATTCTCAAATGGAAAAAAACAATGTATGCTTACCTGATAAATGTATTCTTTCTTGACACGGTGAGTCCATGGATCATCATCAATTACTGTTGGGAATATCACTCCTGGCCAGCAGGAGGAGGCAAAGAGCACCACAGGAAACTTAAGTATCACTTCCATTCCGACAACCCCCAGTCATTTGACCGAAAGAAAAGGAGAGAAAGGAAACACAAGGTGCAGAGGTGTCTGAGTTTTATATAAACAAACTGTCTGAAAAACAGGGAAGGCCGTGGACTCACTTTGTCTAGAAATAAATAAATCAGGTAAGCATAACATTTTTTTCCTTCTAATGACACAGTGAGTCCACGGATTATCATCAATTACTGTTGGGAATCAATACCCAAGCCAGAGGACACAGATGATAAAACTGTGCCACAAAAGCTTCATTTGTGGAAGCCCAGCAAAAGGAAACAGCCCTCGTAGAATGAGCTGTAATTCTCTCAGGAAGCTGCTGTTCAGCAGTCTCATAAGTCAAACAAATTATACTTCTCAACCAGAGACAAAGCAGAATCTGTAGGTTTCTAACCCTTGTGTTTCCCGGAGAAACAAACAAGGCAGAATACCGGTGAAAAACCATAGTCGCCTGTAAGAAGAATTTCAAAGCACGCACAACATCAAGGTTGTGTAACAAACGATCCTTTTAAGAAGGATTAGGACAGAGAAGGAACAATAAATTTTCTGATTTAAATTCCTGTCCGAAACATCTTTCTGGAAGGAAACCTTACTTAGTACGAAACCCCACCTTATCATTATGAAAGATAAGATAAGGGGAATCACACTGCAGAGCTGAGAGTTCTGATACTCTCTGAGCTGAAGAGATAGCAACAAGAAACAAACCTTCCAAGAAATCTATAGAATGCATTGGTTCAAACGGAGCCTGCTGCAAAACTTTAAGAACCAGGTTAAGACCCCAAGGAGGAGTAACCGACTTAAACACAGGCCTGATACTGACCAGAGCCTGATAAAAAGATTGCCCAACTCGAATGACTGCCAGACGCTATGTGGCAAAATAGACAATGCAGCAAAACTTCAGGATACTTCGTGTCAAACCCTTCTCCAGACCATCCTGGAGAAAGGAAAAAAATTAAAGGAATCCAGACTCTACTCCAGGAGACACCCATGGATTCACACCCAAAAAAACATAATTTATGCTTACCTGATAAATGTATTTCTCTTGTGGTGTATCCAGTCCACGGATCATCCATTACTTGTGGGATATTCTCATTCCCAACAGGAAGTTGCAAGAGGACACCCACAGCAGAGCTGTTATATAGCTCCTCCCCTAACTGCCATATCCAGTCATTCGACCGAAAACACGCAGACAAAGGAGAAACCATAGGGTGCAGTGGTGACTGTAGTTTAAATGAAAAAATTACCTGCCTTAAAATGACAGGGAGGGCCGTGGACTGGATACACCACAAGAGAAAGAAATTTATCAGGTAAGCATAAATTATGTTTTCTCTTGTAAGGTGTATCCAGTCCACGGATCATCCATTATTTGTGGGATACCAATACCAAAGCTAAAGTACACGGATGAAGGGAGGGACCTTTCTCCCAAAAATAGCCTCTGAAGAAGCAAAAGTATCAAATTTGTAGAATTTTGAAAAAGTATGAAGCGAAGACCAAGTCGCCGCCTTGCAAATCTGTTCAACAGAAGCCTCATTTTTAGAGGCCCATGTGGAAGCCACAGCTCTAGTAGAATGAGCTGTAATCCTTTCAGGAGGCTGCTGGCCAGCAGTCTCATAGGCTAAGCGGATTATGCTTCTTAGCCAAAAAGAAAGAGGTTGCCGAAGCCTTTTGACCTCTCCTCTGTCCAGAGTAGACAACAAACAAAGCAGATGTTTGACGAAAATCTTTAGTAGCTTGTAAGTAAAACTTTAAAGCACGAACCACGTCCAGATTGTGTAATAGACGTTCCTTCTTTGAAGAAGGATTAGGACACAAAGATGGAACAACAATCTTTTGATTGATATTCTTATTAGATACCACCTTAGGTAAAAACCCAGGCTTGGTACGCAGGACTACCTTATCCGCATGAAAGATCAGATAAGGAGAATCACATTGTAAAGCAGATAACTCGGAAACTCTACGAGCCGAGGAAATAGCTACCAAAAAAAGAACTTTCCAAGATAAAAGTTTGATATCTATGGAATGAAGAGGTTCAAACGGAACTCCTTGGAGAACTTTAAGAACCAGATTTAAGCTCCATGGCGGAGCAACAGGTTTAAACACAGGCTTGATTCTAACTAAAGCCTGACAAAATGCCTGAAAGTCTGGAACATCTGCCAGACGCTTGTGCAAAAGAATAGACAGGGCAGAAATCTGTCCCTTTAAGGAACTAGCTAACAATCCTTTTTCCAAACCTTCTTGGAGAAAGGATAATATCCTGGGAATCCTGACCTTACTCCATGAGTAACCTTTGGATTCACATCAATAAAGATATTTACGCCATATCTTATGGTAAATTTTCCTGGTGACAGGCTTTCGTGCCTGTATTAAGGTATCAATGACTGACTCGGAGAAGCCACGCTTTGATAAAATCAAGCGTTCAATCTCCAGGCAGGCAGTCAGTCTCAGAGAAATTAGATTCGGATGATTGAAAGGACCTTGTAGCAAAAGGTCTTGTCTTAACGGCAGAGTCCAAGGTGGAAAGGATGACATGTCCACTAGATCTGCATACCAGGTCCTGCGTGGCCACGCAGGCGCTATCAAGATCACTGATGCTCTCTCCTGCTTGATCTTGGCAATCAGGCGAGGGAGCAGAGGAAACGGTGGAAACACATAAGCCAGGTTGAAAGACCAGGGCGCTGCTAGAGCATCTATCAGCGTCGCCTTGGGATCCCTGGACCTGGATCCGTAACAAGGAAGCTTGGCGTTCTGGCGAGACGCCATGAGATCCAGTTCTGGTTTGCCCCAACGATGAATCAATTGTGCAAACACCTCCGGATGGAGTTCCCACTCCCCCGGATGAAAAGTCTGACGACTTAGAAAATCCGCCTCCCAGTTCTCTACACCTGGGATATGGATAGCTGACAGGTGGCAGGAGTGAATCTCTGCCCAGCGAATTATCTTTGAGACTTCTAACATTGCTAGGGAACTCCTTGTTCCCGCTTGATGGTTGATGTAAGCTACAGTCGTGATGTTGTCCGACTGAAATCTGATGAACCTCAGTCGCTAACTGAGGCCAAGCCTGAAGAGCATTGAATATCGCTCTCAGTTCCAGAATATTTATTGGAAGGAGTGTCTCCTCCTGAGTCCACGATCCCTGAGCCTTCAGGGAGTTCCAGACTGCACCCCAACCTAGAAGGCTGGCATCTGTCGTTACAATTGTCCAATCTGGCCTGCGAAAGGTCATACCTTTGGACAGATGGACCCGAGATAGCCACCAGAGAAGAGAATCCCTTGTCTCTTGATCCAGATTTAGTAGAGGGGACAAATCTGTGTAATCCCCATTCCACTGACTGAGCATGCATAGTTGCAGCGGTCTGAGATGTAGGCGTGCAAACGGCACTATGTCCATTGCCGCTTCCATTAAGCCGATTACTTCCATGCACTGAGCCACCGAAGGGCGAGGAATGGAATAAAGAATCCGGCAGAAATTTAGAAGTTTTGATAACCTGGACTCCGTCAGGTAAATTTTCATTTCTACAGAATCTATCAGAGTCCCTAGGAAGGAAACTCTTGTGAGGGGGACTAGAGAACTCTTTTCCTCGTTCACCTTCCACCCATGCGACCTCAGAAATGCCAACACTATGTCCGTATGAGACTTGGCAATTTGGAAGCTTGACGCCTGAATCAGGATGTCGTCTAAATAAGGGGCCACTGCTATGCCCCGCGGCCTTAGGACCGCCAGAAGCGACCGCAGAACCTTCGTAAAAATTCTTGGGGCTGTAGCTAACCTGAAGGGAAGAGCTACAAACTGGTAATGCCTGTCTAGAAAGGCAAACCTGAGAAACCGATGATGATCTTTGTGTATCGGAATGTGAAGATAAGCATCCTTTAAATCCACTGTAGTCATGTACTGACCCTCCTGGATCATAGGTAGGATGGTACGAATAGTCTCCATCTTGAATGATGGAACTCTGAGAAATTTGTTTAGATCCAAAATTGGTCTGAAGGTTCCCTCTTTTTTGGGAACCACAAACAGATTTGAGTTAAATCCCTGTCCCTCCTTTGGAACTGGATGGATCACTCCCATAACTAGGTCTTGTACGCACTGTAAGAATGCCTCTCTCTTTATCTGGTTTGCAGATAATTTTGTAAGGTGAAATCTCCCTTTTGGGGGGGGAAGCTTTGAAGTCCAGAAGATATCCCTGGGATATAATTTCCAACGCCAAGGGATCCTGGACATCTCTTACCCACGCCTGGGCGAAGAGCGAAAGTCTGCCCCCTACTAGATCCGTTACCGGGTAGGGGGCCGTTCCTTCATGCTGTCTTAGAGGCAGCAGCAGGCTTTTTGGACTGCTTACCTTTGTTCCAGGTCTGGTTAGGTCTCCAGACCGTCTTGGACTGAGCAAAAGTTCCCTCTTGTTTTGCATTAGAGGAAGTTGATGCCGCACTTGCCTTGAAGTTTCGAAAGGCACGAAAATTAGACTGTTTGGCCCTTGATTTGGACCTATCCTGAGGAAGGGCATGACCTTTTCCTCCAGTGATATCAGCAATAATCTCCTTCAAACCAGGCCCGAATAGGGTCTGCCCCTTGAAGGGAATGTTAAGCAGCTTAGACTTTGAAGTAACGTCAGCTGACCATGATTTAAGCCATAGCTCTCTGCGCGCCTGGATAGCAAAACCAGAATTCTTAGCAGTTAGTTTAGTCAAATGAACAATGGCATCAGAAACAAAAGAATTGGCTAGCTTAAGTGCTCTAAGCTTGTCAAGTATGTCATCCAATGGAGTTGCTACCTGTAAAGCCTCTTCCAGAGACTCAAACCAGAATGCCGCACCAGCAGTGACAGGAGCAATGCATGCAAGGGGCTGTAGGATAAAACCTTGTTGAATAAACATTTTCTTAAGGTAACCCTCTAACTTTTTATCCATTGCATCTAAAAAAGCACAACTGTCCTCGACAGGGATAGTAGTACGCTTTGCTAGAGTAGAAACTGCTCCCTCCACCTTACTGTCTGCCATAAGTCCAGTGTGGTGGGGTCTATTGGAAACATTTTCCTAAAAATAGGAGGGGGAGAGAACGGCACACCTGGTCTATCCCATTCCTTAGTAATAATTTCTGTAAACCTTTTAGGTATTGGAAAAACATCAGCACACACCGGCACTGCATAGTATTTATCCAGTCTACACAATTTCTCTGGCACTGCAATTGTATCACAGTCATTCAGAGCAGCTAAAACCTCCCTGAGTAACACGCAGAGGTGTTCAAGCTTAAATTTAAATGTAGAAATATCAGAATCAGGTTGCATCATCTTCCCTGAGTCAGAAACATCACCCACAGACTGAAGCTCTCCTTCCTCAGCTTCTGCATATTGTGAGGCAGTATCAGACATGGTTCTTAAAGCATCAGTATGCTCTGTATTTAGTCTAACTCCAGAGCTATCTCGCTTTCCTCTAAACTCAGGTAGTCTGGCTAATACCACTGACAGTGTATTATCCATGACTGCCGCCAAGTCTTGTAAAGTAAACGCTATGGGCGCCCTGGATGTACTTGGCGCCATTTGAGCGTGAGTCCCTTGAGCGGGAGTCAAAGAAGCTGACATGTGGGGAGAGTTAGTCGGCATAACTCCCCCCTCGTCAGATTCCTCTGGTGATAAATTTTTTAAAGACAGAATATGATCTTTATTGCTTAAAGTGAAATCAGTACATTTGGTACACATTCTAAGAGGGGGTTCCACCATGGCTTTTAAACATAATGAAAAAGGAGTTTCCTCTATGTCAGACATGTTTGTACAGACTAGCAATGAGACCAGCAAGCTTGGAAAACACTTTAATTCAAGTTAACAAGCAAATATAAAAAAACTGTAGTGTGCCTTTAAGAGAAACAAATTGTCAGAATTTGAAAAATAGTGAAAAAAGGCAGTAAATCAAACGAAATTTTTACAGTTTGTATAATAAGCTAGCAGAGTATTGCACCCACTTGCAAATGTATGATTAACCCCTTAATTAAAAAAAACAGAATTTATGTTTACCTGATAAATTTCTTTCTCCAACGGTGTGTCCGGTCCACGGCGTCATCCTTACTTGTGGGATATTCTCTTCCCCAACAGGAAATGGCAAAGAGCCCAGCAAAGCTGGTCACATGATCCCTCCTAGGCTCCGCCTACCCCAGTCATTCGACAGACGTTAAGGAGGAATATTTGCATAGGAGAAACCATATGGTACCGTGGTGACTGTAGTTAAAGAAAATAAATTATCAGACCTGATTAAAAAACCAGGGCGGGCCGTGGACCGGACACACCGTTGGAGAAAGAAATTTATCAGGTAAACATAAATTCTGTTTTCTCCAACATAGGTGTGTCCGGTCCACGGCGTCATCCTTACTTGTGGGAACCAATACCAAAGCTTTAGGACACGGATGAAGGGAGGGAGCAAATCAGGTCACCTAAATGGAAGGCACCACAGCTTGCAAAACCTTTCTCCCAAAAATAGCCTCAGAAGAAGCAAAAGTATCAAACTTGTAAAATTTGGTAAAAGTGTGCAGTGAAGACCAAGTCGCTGCCCTACATATCTGATCAACAGAAGCCTCGTTCTTGAAGGCCCATGTGGAAGCCACAGCCCTAGTGGAATGAGCTGTGATTCTTTCGGGAGGCTGCCGTCCGGCAGTCTCGTAAGCCAATCTGATGATGCTTTTAATCCAAAAAGAGAGAGAGGTAGAAGTTGCTTTTTGACCTCTCCTTTTACCTGAATAAACAACAAACAAGGAAGATGTTTGTCTAAAATCCTTTGTAGCATCTAAATAGAATTTTAGAGCGCGAACAACATCCAAATTGTGCAACAAACGTTCCTTCTTTGAAACTGGTTTTGGACACAGAGAAGGTACGATAATCTCCTGGTTAATGTTTTTGTTAGAAACAACTTTTGGAAGAAAACCAGGTTTAGTACGTAAAACCACCTTATCTGCATGGAACACCAGATAAGGAGGAGAACACTGCAGAGCAGATAATTCTGAGACTCTTCTAGCAGAAGAAATCGCAACTAAAAACAAAACTTTCCAAGATAATAACTTAATATCAACGGAATGTAAGGGTTCAAACGGAACCCCCTGAAGAACTGAAAGAACTAAATTGAGACTCCAAGGAGGAGTCAAAGGTTTGTAAACAGGCTTGATTCTAACCAGAGCCTGAACAAAGGCTTGAACATCTGGCACAGCTGCCAGCTTTTTGTGAAGTAATACCGACAAGGCAGAAATCTGTCCCTTCAGGGAACTAGCAGATAATCCTTTTTCCAATCCTTCTTGAAGGAAGGATAGAATCCTAGGAATCTTAACCTTGTCCCAAGGGAATCCTTTAGATTCACACCAACAGATATATTTTTTCCAAATTTTGTGGTAAATCTTTCTAGTTACAGGCTTTCTGGCCTGAACAAGAGTATCGATAACAGAATCTGAGAATCCTCGCTTCGATAAAATCAAGCGTTCAATCTCCAAGCAGTCAGCTGGAGTGAAACCAGATTCGGATGTTCGAACGGACCCTGAACAAGAAGGTCTCGTCTCAAAGGTAGCTTCCAAGGTGGAGCCGATGACATATTCACCAGATCTGCATACCAAGTCCTGCGTGGCCACGCAGGAGCTATCAAGATCACCGACGCCCTCTCCTGATTGATCCTGGCTACCAGCCTGGGGATGAGAGGAAATGGCGGGAACACATAAGCTAGTTTGAAGGTCCAAGGTGCTACTAGTGCATCCACTAGAGCCGCCTTGGGATCCCTGGATCTGGCCCCGTAGCAAGGAACTTTGAAGTTCTGACGAGAGGCCATCAGATCCATGTCTGGAATGCCCCACAGGTGAGTGACTTGGGCAAAGATTTCCGGATGGAGTTCCCACTCCCCCGGATGCAATGTCTGACGACTCAGAAAATCCGCTTCCCAATTTTCCACTCCTGGGATGTGGATAGCAGACAGGTGGCAGGAGTGAGACTCCGCCCATAGAATGATTTTGGTCACTTCTTCCATCGCTAGGGAACTCCTTGTTCCCCCCTGATGGTTGATGTACGCAACAGTTGTCATGTTGTCTGATTGAAACCGTATGAACTTGGTCCTCGCTAGCCGAGGCCAGGCCTTGAGAGCATTGAATATCGCTCTCAGTTCCAGAATATTTATCGGTAGAAGAGATTCTTCCCGAGACCAAAGACCCTGAGCTTTCAGGGATCCCCAGACCGCGCCCCAGCCCATCAGACTGGCGTCGGTCGTGACAATGACCCACTCTGGTCTGCGGAACGTCATCCCTTGAGACAGATTGTCCAGGGACAGCCACCAACGGAGTGAGTCTCTGGTCCTCTGATTTACTTGTATCTTCGGAGACAAGTCTGTATAGTCCCCATTCCACTGACTGAGCATGCACAGTTGTAATGGTCTTAGATGAATGCGCGCAAAAGGAACTATGTCCATCGCCGCTACCATCAACCCGATCACTTCCATGCACTGAGCTATGGAAGGAAGAGGAACGGAATGAAGTATCCGACAAGAGTCTAGAAGTTTTGTTTTTCTGGCCTCTGTTAGAAAGATCCTCATTTCTAAAGAGTCTATAATTGTTCCCAAGAAGGGAACCCTTGTTGACGGGGATAGAGAACTCTTTTCCACGTTCACTTTCCAGCCGTGAGATCTGAGAAAGGCCAGGACAATGTCCGTGTGAGCCTTTGCTTGAGGAAGGGACGACGCTTGAATCAGAATGTCGTCCAGGTAAGGTACTACTGCAATGCCCCTTGGTCTTAGCACCGCTAGAAGGGAGCCTAGTACCTTTGTGAAAATCCTTGGAGCAGTGGCTAATCCGAAAGGAAGCGCCACGAACTGGTAATGTTTGTCCAGGAATGCAAACCTTAGGAACCGATGATGTTCCTTGTGGATAGGAATATGTAGATACGCATCCTTTAAATCCACCGTGGTCATGAATTGACCCTCCTGGATGGAAGGAAGAATAGTTCGAATGGTTTCCATCTTGAAAGATGGAACCTTGAGAAACTTGTTTAAGATCTTGAGATCTAAGATTGGTCTGAACGTTCCCTCTTTTTTGGGGACTATGAACAGATTGGAGTAGAACCCCATCCCTTGTTCTCTTAGTGGAACAGGATGAATCACTCCCATTTTTAACAGGTCTTCTACACAATGTAAGAACGCCTGTCTTTTTATGTGGTCTGAAGACAACTGAGACCTGTGGAACCTCCCCCTTGGGGGAAGTCCCTTGAATTCCAGAAGATAACCCTGGGAGACTATTTCTAGCGCCCAAGGATCCAGAACATCTCTTGCCCAAGCCTGAGCGAAGAGAGAGAGTCTGCCCCCCACCAGATCCGGTCCCGGATCGGGGGCCAATATTTCATGCTGTCTTGGTAGCAGTGGCAGGCTTCTTGGCCTGCTTTCCCTTGTTCCAGCCTTGCATTGGTCTCCAAGCTGGCTTGGCTTGAGAAGTATTACCCTCTTGCTTAGAGGACGTAGCACTTTGGGCTGGTCCGTTTTTACGAAAGGGACGAAAATTGGGTCTATTTTTCGCCTTGAAAGGCCGATCCTGAGGAAGGGCGTGGCCCTTACCCCCAGTGATATCCGAGATAATCTCTTTCAAGTCAGGGCCAAACAGCGTTTTCCCCTTGAAAGGAATGTTTAGTAGCTTGTTCTTGGAAGACGCGTCAGCCGACCAAGATTTCAACCAAAGCGCTCTGCGCGCCACAATAGCAAACCCAGAATTCTTAGCCGCTAACCTAGCCAATTGCAAAGTGGCGTCTAGGGTGAAAGAATTAGCCAATTTGAGAGCATTGATTCTGTCCATAATCTCCTCATAAGGAGGAGAATCACTATCGAGCGCCTTTATCAGTTCATCAAACCAGAAACATGCGGCTGTAGTGACAGGGACAATGCATGAAATTGGTTGTAGAAGGTAACCCTGCTGAACAAACATCTTTTTAAGCAAACCTTCTAATTTTTTATCCATAGGATCTTTGAAAGCACAACTATCCTCTATGGGTATAGTGGTGCGTTTGTTTAAAGTAGAAACCGCTCCCTCGACCTTGGGGACTGTCTGCCATAAGTCCTTTCTGGGGTCGACCATAGGAAACAATTTTTTAAATATGGGGGGAGGGACGAAAGGAATACCGGGCCTTTCCCATTCTTTATTAACAATGTCCGCCACCCGCTTGGGTATAGGAAAAGCTTCTGGGAGCTCCGGCACCTCTAGGAACTTGTCCATTTTACATAGTTTCTCTGGGATGACCAACTTTTCACAATCATCCAGAGTGGATAATACCTCCTTAAGCAGAATGCGGAGATGTTCCAACTTAAATTTAAATGCAATTACATCAGGTTCAGCCTGTTGAGAAATGTTCCCTGAATCAGTAATTTCTCCCTCAGACAAAACCTCCCTGGCCCCCTCAGATTGGGTTAGGGGCCCTTCAGAGATATTAATATCAGCGTCGTCATGCTCTTCAGTAACTAAAACAGAGCAGCCACGCTTACGCTGACAAGGGTTCATTTTGGCTAAAATGTTTTTGACAGAATTATCCATTACAGCCGTTAATTGTTGCATAGTAAGCAGTATTGGCGCGCTAGATGTACTAGGGGCCTCCTGAGTGGGCAAGACTCGTGTAGACGAAGGAGGGAATGATGCAGTACCATGCTTACTCCCCTCACTTGAGGAATCATCTTGGGCATCATTGTCATTATCACATAAATCACATTTATTTAAATGAACAGGAATTCTGGCTTCCCCACATTCAGAACACAGTCTATCTGGTAGTTCAGACATGTTAAACAGGCATAAACTTGATAATAAAGTACAAAAAACGTTTTAAAATAAAACCGTTACTGTCACTTTAAATTTTAAACTGAACACACTTTATTACTGCAATTGCGAAAAAACATGAAGGAATTGTACAAAATTCACCAAATTTTCACCACAGTGTCTTAAAGCCTTAAAAGTATTGCACAGCAAATTTGGAAGCTTTAACCCTTAAAATAACGGAACCGGAGCCGTTTTAACACTTTAACCCCTTTACAGTCCCTGGTATCTGCTTTGCTGAGACCCAACCAAGCCCAAAGGGGAATACGATACCAAATGACGCCTTCAGAAAGTCTTTTCTAAGTATCAGAGCTCCTCTCACATGCGACTGCATGCCATGCCTCTCAAAAACAAGTGCGCCACACCGGCGCGAAAATGAGACTCTGCTTATGCTTTGGGAAAGCCCCAGAGAAATAAGGTGTCTAATACAGTGCCTGCCGATATTATAATATCAATAAACCCAGATAAAATGATTCCTCAAAGCTAAATATGTTTTAAAACTGAATCGATTTAGCCCAGAAAAGTCTACAATCTTAATAAGCCCTTGTAAAGCCCTTATTTACCATCGTAATAAACATGGCTTACCGGATCCCATAGGGAAAAATGACAGCTTCCAGCATTACATCGTCTTGTTAGAATGTGTCATACCTCAAGCAGCAAGAGACTGCACACTGTTCCCCCAACTGAAGTTAATTGCTCTCAACAGTCCTGTGTGGAACAGCCATGGATTTTAGTTACGGTGCTAAAATCATTTTCCTCATACAAACAGAAATCTTCATCTCTTTTCTGTTTCTGAGTAAATAGTACATACCAGCACTATTTTAAAATAACAAACTCTTGATTGAATAATAAAAACTACAGTTAAACACTAAAAAAACTCTAAGCCATCTCCGTGGAGATGTTGCCTGTACAACGGCAAAGAGAATGACTGGGGTAGGCGGAGCCTAGGAGGGATCATGTGACCAGCTTTGCTGGGCTCTTTGCCATTTCCTGTTGGGGAAGAGAATATCCCACAAGTAAGGATGACGCCGTGGACCGGACACACCTATGTTGGAGAAACGGATTTTAAAAGTCACAACAAACTGCCACAGCTAACAGTGGAAAGCCTCAGGAAACTGTTTCTAGGCAAATTTAAGCCAGCCATGTGGAAAAAACTAGGCCCCAATAAAGTTTTATCACCAAAACATATAAAAAACGCTTAAACATACCAGCAAACGTTTTATATTGTAAATTTATAAGAGTATTACCTCTGAAAGTAAGCATGATACCAGTCGCTATTAAATCACTGTATCCAGGCTTACCTTACATAAATCCGGTATCAGCAGCATTTTCTAGCATTTACATCTCTAGAAATTTTTTTAACTGCACATACCTCATAGCAGGATAACCTGCACGCCATTCTCCCGCTGAAGTTACCTCTCTCCTCAGTTATATGTGAGAACAGCAATGGATCTTAGTTACAATCTGCTAAGATCATAGAAAACGCAGGCAGATTCTTCTTCTATTTACTGCCTGGGATAAAATAGTATAACTCTGGTACCATTTAAAAATAAACTTTTGATTGAAGAAAAAAAAAACTAACTATATTTCACCACTTCTCTCTTACTACCTCCATGCGTGTTGAGAGTTGCAAGAGAATGACTGGATATGGCAGTTAGGGGAGGAGCTATATAACAGCTCTGCTGTGGGTGTCCTCTTGCAACTTCCTGTTGGGAATGAGAATATCCCACAAGTAATGGATGATCCGTGGACTGGATACACCTTACAAGAGAAAGATATTTACGGGTCTGTGAGCCTGAACCATGATCTCAATGACCGACTTCAGAAAAATCCCACCTTGGAGGCTCCCTCTGAGGAAGGACCTTCTGATTCAGGGTCTCTACCTTCATCCAAATCTGGTTTCTCTTAAGCTGACTGTTTGGAGAATGAAGGCTTAGACAGAACTAAGCCTTCATTCTCCAAGCAGTCGGCTTAAGAGAAACCAGATTTGGATGAAGGTAGAGACCCTGAATCAGAAGGTCCTTCCTCAGAGGGAGCCTCCAAGGTGGGAGAGACGACATCTCCACTAGGTCTGCACACCAGATCCATGCAAAGCCACACAGGGGCTATTAGAATCACCGACACTCCCTACTGTGTGATACGAGCGATGACTCGTGGAAGGAGAGCGAACAGATGAACCAGGTAAGCCAGCCTGAAAACCCAAAAAAGACCGCCAGAGTATCTATCAGAGCGGCCTGAGGATCCCTTGACCTAGAACCGTACCTTAGAAGCTTGGCATTTAGCTGAGACGCCTTCAGATTCATCTCCGGCATTCCCAATTTGAGGGATAAACTGGAGAACACCTCTGGAAGGAGTTCCCACTCCCCAGGATGAAATAACTGTCAGTTCATGACAGACAGCAATAGTGACCTTCGGCCCACTAAACAATCCCAGTCACCTCCTACATGGCTAAGAAACTCCTAGTTCCTTCCTGGTGAATAATGAAAGCCATTGAGGGGATATCGTCCGACTGGAACCAAACCAAGGACGACCAAGACCAATTCAGAGCATTGTAAATCGCTCTCAACTCCAATATAAGGAGGAGAGCAGACACTCCGAGTGAATCCTCCCTGCACATTAAAACAAGTACCAGACTGCTTCCCAGCCCAGCAGGTTGGCGTCCGTGGTCACATCACCCAGGAATGTCTCCAGACACATGAGCCCTGAGACAGATACTCCTGAAAACCACTACGGGAGAAAGTCTCTTGTCGACTGATCTAGATCTATCCTCTGAGACAGATCTGAATAATCTCCTCTTATGAAAACAACAAGGAATGATGTCCACTGAGTCATCAGACCAATTCCCTACTACTGTAAGAGACTGAAGGTAAAATCAACTGCAGTTAGAACCAGACTCCCACCTCTGGTAGCAGGATGGCTCTATTTACCGGACCAGTAGGCTTGCTGTTGGTCGGACAGGAGACTGCGGAGAGAGAAAAATCCTTGATTGTCTGACCTCTGTTAGAGAACCTAATAAGGTTCCCCCAAAAAAATCACCCTTGAAGATGAAACAAGGGAACTCTCCTCCAGATACATTTCGCCTCCATGGGAAAGTAGATTGGACAAGATCTCTTGCAAAAGTTTGTTCAAAGGAAGGATGACACCTAAAACCTATACTGTCCAGAAAAGCACCCTTGCACTACCCCAGGGCCTAAAAGCCCTACAAGGAAGACAAAACTCAGAAACTTAAGATCCCGATCATGGGAACAATAAATACACATCCTTCAGGTCTATGTTCGGTCTGAACAGGCCCTCTTGAACCAAAAGAGAATGGATACTACATTGAAGGTCAGAACCTAAGAAACTTGAGGTAAATACCTAGACCCCTTTCCAGACTGGAACTATCACCCCCCAGAGAGAAATGTCCTGAACCCAATGCAAGCAAAGTCTCTCATCATACCTGGATTGCAGATACTCAGGAGAAATCTGCCCTTGGGAGGGAAACTTAGATTGGACTCCAAAAAACATGACTGACTGCATAAAGAGGAAAAAAGGAAAACTTTCCTTTAGTCTTACTCTCTTGACGTGTGGTAGAAAAACCCCATAGTGTCAAGAGGATAATTCTACCAGACCGAGTACAAAAGGTCTCATCCTAGAAAAGGAAATGCTAGAATCGTGGATTTGGAGGAAACATAAAAAATTGAAACTGCCACTGCTGAACTTTAGGCCTAGACCGTACCACAAAGGAATCAATGTTATCCAAGTAGCCAAAACCTCCTTTAAAAATACACGAGGTGATCAAGCATACATCTGAATGATATGACTTAAGCGTCAGATGAAGGAATTAAACTGTCCAAATCTGAGAATTCACCCTCAGAAACCTACCGGCGAAAACTCCTCACCAACTCAGAAGAGAGCCACCAGTGTAGTAAAATATGGAGCAGAAACCTTACAATCTGAAAAATAACTAATCCTCTTGCATATTTCCTGAAGGAAAGGAAAAACCAGACAAAATTGCAGATATCGCAGATACCTGAGCTGCAAAATCTGGAAACAAACAATACTCCTCCTGGAGATTTAGAGGAACCGCAGGGCACTGCATGTGATGCTAAAAAGGCTTTGGACATAAAAGGAGAAAGCTGTAGCATTGCCTAAACAGCATAATCCTGGGAGACATAAGGCTCATATTGAATAGTACCATCAAAAAACATTGACATCTAAAACGGTCTAACTTTCTTCTTAGAGGAAAAAACTCCACAAAAGAAAAAAACTTAAAAAATTATTTTATAAAATCTTAAATTCTAAATTATTTTATAATATTTAAAATATAATATATAAATTAAAAGGAACATTTATAATATATGCAAAGGAACAGATGATAGTATAAAGCACTATGTTCCTCATTCTATATTTATTTGCAAAAGACAACATATTAACCTATCATCATACCCTAAGTCTATATCACAGTGAAAACTAGAAAGTGATATATATGACATCCGTTTTGAATTAGCATACTGTAACAATTCAATGCCACTAAGGTATTACAAGTACTAGTGTATAACCATACTGCTATCGCAGCCTGTCCTTTTTAACCCAGACATCCAAATTGGAGAGATTCTACTATACGATTCTACTATACTCCAAGAAGCATCTAGATTAGGATATATCATCTGTATGCTTAAGCTATTCGAGGTAGACAGAACTCTGTTCCGTTCTGGAGAACGGGGCGGAGTTAAAATACACGCTCAGCTCCTCTGAAATGGAGCCGCTCCGACAATGTAAGGGAGGAGGCGTGGCCAAAAGTCGGTACGGAATGGAGCTTCACTCAGTCGACTAAATTCCCTCCAATATGAGAAATTCCTGCAGAACCATTGACGTACCCCAGCATGACACTAGCACCGTCTTGCAGCCCCCTGCAACGCTTCTAAAAGCGGAGTTGCATAAATCAAAGGCTAACCACAATGCATGCTCAGGATGACACAAACACATTCACGCAGCCCCTTAGAAATGGCGCCATCGCGCTCTAACGGTCCTCTGACAGACCATTCAATTTTGCTGTCAGACCTGAGAATGCTCTTACGCTCTACACTTCAGACCAATTTAGGATCTTAACGGGGTTATCACATTCACAAGCAGGAAAATAAAATTGTTTAAAAACCCTTTTTTATTTTAGCCCCATAGAAAACAAATTATGCTTACCTGAAAATTTAACTTCCATTGAGGGAAGGAGAGTCCACGTCTTCATTCATTACTATAGGGAATTAAGAACCTGGCCACCAGGAGATGGCAGAGACACCCCAGCCAAAGGCTTAAATACCTCCCCCCACTTCATTCTGCCAAGGGAACCAGGAACAGTAGGAGAAATATCAGGGTAAAAAAGGTGCCAGAAGATGAATACATTTAGGGCCGCCCAACAGAGACACGGGCGGGAGCCGAGGACTCTCCTTCCCTCGATGGAAATTAAATTATCAGGTAAGCATAATTTATGTTTTCCACCTAAAGGGGAGGAGAGTCCACAGCTTCATTTATTAATATTGGGAACATATACCCAAGCTCTAAAGGACACTGAATAAAACTGGGAGGGTAAAAGGTGGACCCTAATCTGAGCAGCCTGCAAAACCTCTCTCCCAAAAACAGCTTCCGCAGAAGCAAAAACGTCAAATTTGTAAAAAAAGAAAATTTATGCTTACCCGATAAATTTATTTCTTCTTAGACACGATGAGTCCAGGGATCATCTTCATTACTTATGGGATATTCACTTCCTGGTCAGCAGGAAGAGGCAAAGAGCACCACAGCAGAGCTGTTAAATAGCTCCTCCCTTCCCTCCAACTTTAGTCATTCGACCGAAGTCAGGAAGAGAAAGGAAAAGCCAAGGTGCAGAGGTGACTGAAGTTTACAATAAAAAACATCCTGTCTAAAAATGACAGGGCGGGCCGTGGACTCATCGTGTCTAAGAAGAAATAAATTTATCAGGTAAGCATAAATTTTCTTCCTGGTCAGCAGGAAGAGGCAAAGAGTAATTTATGCTTACCTGATAAATTTATTTCTTCTTAGACACGATGAGTCCACGGCCCGCCCTGTCATTTTTAGACAGGATGTTTTTTATTGTAAACTTCAGTCACCTCTGCACCTTGGCTTTTCCTTTCTCTTCCTGACTTCGGTCGAATGACTAAAGTTGGAGGGAAGGGAGGAGCTATTTAACAGCTCTGCTGTGGTGCTCTTTGCCTCTTCCTGCTGACCAGGAAGGCAAAGAGCACCACAGCAGAGACTTTAGTCATTCGACCGAAGTCAGGAAGAGAAAGGAAAAGCCAAGGTGCAGAGGTGACTGAAGTTTACAATAAAAAACATCCTGTCTAAAAATGACAGGGTGGGCCGTGGACTCATCGTGTCTAAAAAGAAATAAATTTATCAGGTAAGCATAAATTTTCTTTTCTTGTTAAAGACACGATGAGTCCACGGATCATCTTCATTACTTATGGGATCCAATACCCAAGCTAGAGTACACGGATGATACGGGAGGGACAAGACAGGACACCTAAATGGAAGGCACCACTGCATGAAGAACCTTTCTCCCAAAAGCCGCCTCAGCCGAGGCAAAAGTATCAAATTTGTAAAAGTGTGAAGAGAAGACCAAGTTGCAGCCTTGCAAATCTGTTCCACAGAAGCTTCATTTTTGAATGCCCATGAGGAAGCAACAGCCCTAGTGTAATGAGCCGTAATCCTCTCAGGAGGCTGATGTCCAGCAGTTTCGTAAGCCAAACTTATAATTCTCTTCAGCCAAAAAGAAAGATTAACAGCCGTAGTTTTCTGTCCCCTACGTTTGCCAGAAAATACCACAAAGAGGAAAACTGTCGAAAGTCTTTAGTCGCCTGTAAATAAAACCTTAAAGCACGAACTACATCCAAATTTGTGTAAGAGCCTCTCCTTCTTAGGAGGATTAGGACACAAGGTACAACAATTTCCTGATTAATGTTCCAATCAGAAACAACCTTGGGAAGAAATACAAATTTCGTACATAAGACAACCTTATCAGCATGAAAAATAAAGGTAAGGGGGCTCACAATGTAATGCTGAAAGCTCAGACACTCTACGAGCAGAAGAAATCGCTACCAAAAATAAAACCTAGATAACTTGATATCTAAGGAAAGCATAGGTTCAAACGGTAAACCTTGAAGAACCTTGAGAACTAAATTAAGACTCCATGGAGGAGTAACAGGTCTAAACACAGGCCTAATTCTGGTTAAGGCCTGACAAAAAGACTGAACATCAGGGACATCAGCTAGACGCTTGTGTAACAGGATAGATAATGCTGAAATTTGACCCTTTAAAGAACTTTTAGATAATCCTTTCTCCAATCCTTCCTAGAGAAAAGATAAAATCCTAGGAATCCTAACTCTACTCCAGGAGTAGCAATTGGATTCACATCAATAAAGGTATTTACACCAAATCTCGAGTAGTGACAGGCTTAAGAGCCTGAATCAAAGTGTCTATGACCAAGTCAGAAAAACCTCGCTTGGCTAGAATCAACCGTTCAATCTCCAAGCAGTCAGCTTCAGAGAATCTAGATTTGGATGACGGAAGAGTCCCTGAATAAGAAGGTCCTTCCAAAGCGGAAGCCTCCAAGGAGGTAGAGACGACATCTCCACCAGGTCTGCATAACAGATCCTGCGAGGTCAGGATCTGGTATGCAGATCCTGGCCGCCAGAGTATCTATCAGCTCCACCTGAGGATCTCTGGATCTCGACCCGTACCTGGGAAGTTTGTCATTCTACTTGGATGCCATGAGATCCAAGTATGGCTGACCCCTTTTGAGGATCAGACTGGATTACACATCCGGATGAAGTTCCCACTCCCCCGGATGAAAGGTCTGTCTACTCAGAAAATCCGCCTCCCAGTTGTCCACCCCTGGGATGTGGATTGCCGACAGACAACAAGAATGGGCCTCCGCCCACTGAATTATTTTGGAAACCTCTGTCATCGCCAAGGAACTCCTTGTTCCTACCTGATGATTGATGTATGCCATTGACGTTATGTTGTCCATCTGGAACATGATAAACTGAACCAAAGCTAGCTGAGGCCAGGTCAGGAGAGCATTGTAGATCGTTCTCAGTTCCAGAATGTTTATGGACAAAAGAGACTGTCTGAGACCATATCCCCTGAGCCACAGAAGGATGAGAAGATTGCAGAACTCGACAAGTATCGATAATCTTTAATTTCCTGACTTCTGTCAGAAAAATCTTCATAGACAGAGAATCTATGATGGTCCCTAGAAAGGTCACTCTTGTATGAGGAACTAAAGAGCTCTTTTCTAGATTCACCTTCCACCCGTGTGACCATAAGAAAGCAACTACCAGGTCCGTGTGTGATTTTGCTAGCTGAAAGGACGGCGCCTGAACTAGGATATCGTTCAGATACGGCGCCACCGCAATGCCTCTTAAACGAAGCACCGCAAGAAGAGACCCCAGAACCTTTGTGAAGATTCTGGGAGCCGTGGCAAGACCAAAAGGAAGAGCCACAAACTGGAAATGCTTGTCTAGAAAGGCAACCCTTAAGAACCTGTGATGATCCCTGTGAATGGGAACATGCAGGTATGCGTCCTTTAAATCTACTGTTGTCAAACAGATCCTCCTGGATCAAGGGAAGGATGGAATGAATAGTTTCCATCTTGAAGGACGGTACTCTGAGAAACTTGTTTAGACTCTTGAGGTCTAGAATTTGTCTGAAGGTTCATTCCTTCTTGGGAACCACAAACAGATTGGAATAGAATCCCATAACTTGATCTTGAGGTGGAACGGGAACGATCACTCCCAGAGCTAAGAGGTCTTCTACACAATGTAAGAACGCCTCTCTTTTTGTCTGGTCTGCAGATAACATTGAAATTAGAAACCTGCCCCTGGGAGGACAAATTTTGAACTCCAGCTTGTATCCCTGAGACACTATTTCTATAGCCCAGGGATCCTGAACGTCCCTAACCCAGGCTTGAGTAAAAAAAGAAAGTCTGCCCCCTACCAGATCCATTTGTCCCGGATCGGGGGCAAAACCTTAATGCTGTCTTGGAGACATTGGCCGCCTTCTTGGATTGTTTACCCTTATTCCAAAATTGGGCGGGTCTCCAATTAGATTTAGCTTGTTCCTGCTTAGTTGAGGGAGAAGAGGAAGAGAATCCCTTGAAGTTGCGAAAGGAACGGAAATTACTTTGTCTTCCTTTCTGCCTAATCTTTTTGTTTTGAGGGAGAAGGTGATCCTTACCTCCCGTAACGTCAGAAATAATCTCTTTCAGCTCAGGATCAAACAGGGTCTTCTCCTTGTAAGGGACAACTATAAGCTTTGACTTAGATGAAACGTCCGCAGACCAAGGTTTCAGCCATAAGGCCCTGCGAGCCAAGATAGAGAAGCTTGACATTTTGGCCCCCAACTTAATAACTTGAAGGGTGGCATCCGAGATAAAGGCATTAGCTAGCTTAAGAGCCTTTATCCTGTCCTGGATCTCATCTAAAGGAGTTTCTCGCCTGAGGGCATCAGCCAGAGCATCAAACCAGTAGGCTGCCGCACTCGTGACGGTAGTTATACAGACCGCCGGTTGCCACTGCATAACCTGGTGAACATAAATTTTCTTGAGTAGACCCTCTAAATTTTTTGTCGGATCTAAAAGCAAAGCTATCCTCTATAGGGATAGTAGTTCTCTTAGCCAAGGTTGAAACGGCTCCTTCTACCTTAGGAACAGTTTGCCAAACCTCTTTAACCGAGTCAGCTATAGGAAACATCTTCTTGAAAAAGGAAATTTATGGTTACCTGATAAATGTATTTCTTCTACGATATGACGAGTCCACGGATTTCATCCTTACTTGTGGGATATTAACCTCCTGCTAACAGGAAGTGGCAAAGAGCACCACAGCAGAGCTGTATATATAGCTCCACCCTTCCCTCCACCTCCAGTCATTTGACCGAAGTTAGGAAGAGAAAGGAAAAGCCAAAGGTGCAGAGGTGACTAAAGTTTAACAAAAATATAATATATACCCGTCTTAATAATGACAGGGTGGGCCGTGGACTCGTCATATTGTAGAAGAAATAAATTTATCAGGTAAGCATAAATTTCCTTTTCTTCTACAAGATATGATGAGTCCACGGATTTCATCCTTACTTGTGGGATACAATACCAAAGCTACAGGACACGGATGAAAGGGAGGGACAAGACAGGAAACTAAACGGAAGGCACCATTGCTTTTAGAACCTTTTTCCCCAAAACCAGCCTCAGAAGAAGCAAAAGTATCAAATTTGTAAAATTTTTAAAAAGTGTGAAGAGACGACCAAGTTGCAGCCTTGCAAATCTGTTTAACAGAAGCATCATTTTTAAATGCCCATGAGGAAGCCACAGCCCTAGTAGAATAAGCCGTAATTCTTTCAGGAGGCTGCTGTCCAGCAGTCTCATATGCCAGATGGATGAAACTCTTCAGCCAAAAAGAAAAAGGTAGCCGTAGCTTTCTGACCCCTACGCTTTCCAGAAAAAACAATGAATAATGAAGATGATTGACGGAAATCCTTAGTCGCCTGCAAGTAAAACTTCAGGGCACGGACCACGTCCAAGTTATGCAACATACGCTCCTTCTTGGAAGAAGGGTTAGGATATAATGAAGGAACCACAATTTCCTGATATTATATATCTTATTAGACACAACCTTAGGAAGTAAACCAGGTTTGGTACGTAAAACCACCTTATCCGAATGGAAGATAAGATAAGGCGAGTCACATTGTAACGCTGAAAGCTCAGAAACTCTATGAGCAGAAGAAATAGCAACCAAAAATAAAAAAAACTTTCCAAGATAACAACTTAATATCTATGGAATGCATGGGTTCAAACGGAACCCCTTGAAGAACACTAAGAACTAAATTCAAACTCCAGGGTGGAGCAATTGGTCTAAACACAGGCATAATTCTGGTTAGAGCCTGAGAAAAAGACTGAACGTCTGGAACATCTGCCAAACGTTTGTGTAGCAAAATTGACAAAGCAGAGATTTGTCCCTTTAAAGGAACTCGCTGATAACCCTTTCTCCAATCCTTCTTGGAGAAAAAACAGAATCCTGGGAATCCTAACTCTACTCCATGAGTAGCCCTTGAATTCGCACCAACCAAGATATTTACGCCATATCTTACGATAGATCTTTCTAGTGACAGGCTACGTGCCTGAATCAAAGTATCAATGACCGAATCAGAGAACCCGCGCTTAGATAAAATCAAGCGTTCAATCTCCAGGCTGTCAGTTGCAGAGAAACTAGATATGGGTGTTGGAAAGGTCCCTGAATGAGAAGGTCCTGCCTCAATGGAAGCTTCCACGGCGGCAGTGAGGACATGTCCACTAGATCAGCATAGCAAGTCCTGCGAGGCCACGCAGGCGCGATTAGAATTACTGCCTCTCCTGCTTGATCCGAGCAATCACCTGGGGCAGGAGAGCAAACGGTGGAAACACATAAGCTAGGTTGAACGACCAAGGCACTGCCAAGGCATCTATCAGTTCGGCCTGAGGATCCCTTGACCTGGATCCGTATCTTGGAAGTTTGGCATTCTGACGAGATGCCATCAGATCCAACTCCGGTCTGCCCCATCTGAGGATCAGAGTTGCAAAAACCTCTGGATGGAGTTCCCACTCCCCCGGATGAAACGTCTGCTTAAAAAGTCCGCTTCCCAGTTGTCCACTCCTGGGATGTAGATTGCTGACAGATAACAGGAGTGGGCCTCCGCCCACTGAATTATCTTGGATACTTCTGTCATCGCTAAGGAACTACTTGTTCCTCCCTGATTGATGTAAGCCACAGTCGTGATGTTGTCCGACTGAAAGCGAATTAATTTGGTCGAAGCCGACTGAGGCCACGCCTGAAGCGCATTGAATATTGCCTTCAATTCCAGAATATTGATTGGAAGAATGGACTCCGACTGAGTCCACACACCGTGAGCCTTCAGGGAATTCCAGACTGCACCCCAACCTAGAAGGCTGGCGTCCGTCGTCACTATCACCCATGAGCGTCTGCGGAAACATGTCCCTTGGGACAGATGATCCTGAGACAACCACCAAAGAAGAGAGTCTCTGGTCTCCTGATCCAGATCTATCTGAGGAGACAAATTTGCATAATCTCCATTCCACTGTCTGAGCATGCACAGCTGTAGTGGTCTGAGATGAAAACGAGCAAACGGAATGATGTCCATTGCTGCCACCATCAATCCAATTACCACCATGCACTGGGCCACTGATGGCCGAGGATTGGACTGAAGGGCTCGGCATGTATTCAGAATTTTTAACTTTTCCCAGGAAGGGAACCTTGGTCTGTGGAATTAATTAACTCTTTTCCAGATTCACCTTCCATCTGTGAGTCCTCAGAAAGGACAGAACCATGTCTGTATGAGACTTTGTCAGATGGTAGGACGACGCCTGGATCAGAATATCGTCCAAATAAGGTGCCACTGCAATACCCCGCGGCCTGAGAACCGCTAGAAGGGACCCTAGAACCTTCGTAAAGATCCTGGGTGCTGTGGCCAATACGAAGGGAAGAGCCACAAACTGAAAATGTTTGTCCAGGAAGGCAAACCTTAGGAACTGGTGATGGTCCCTGTGGATAGGAATATGAAGGTATGCATCCTTCAAGTCCACGGTACTCATATATTGACCCTCCTGGATCAATGGCAGAATTGTTCAAAGAGTCCATCTTGAAGGATGGGACTCTGAGAAACCTGTTTAGACTTTTTAGATCTAAAATAGGTTGAAACGTGCCCTCTTTTTTTGGGAACCACGAAAAGGTTTGAGTAAAACCCCTGCCCCTGTTCCAGTATTGGAACGGGACGAATTACTCCCATAGTAAGGAGGTCTTTTACACAACGTAAGAACGCCTCTTTATCTGGTCTACAGACCATCGTGAAAGAAGAAACCTCCCCCTTGGGAGAGAACTTTTGAATTCCAGTTGATACCCTTGGGACACGATTTCCAGTGTCCAGGGGTCCTGAACATCTCTTATCCAAGCCTGTGCAAAGAAAGAAAGTATGCCCCCTACTAGATCAGGTCCCGGATCAGGGGCTGCCCCTTCATGCTGTCTTGGTAGCAGCAGCGGGCTTCTTGGGTTGTTTACCCTTGTTTCAAGTCTGGTTGGGTCTCCAGAATGATTTGGCCTGAGCAAAATTCCCTTCCTGCTTGGCGGAGGAAGAGGAAGAAGAGGGGACTCCTTTAAAGTTCTGAAAGCAATGAAAATTATTTTGTTTACCCCCCTCAGTTTAGCCGTTCTATCCTGAGGTAGGAGATGACCCTTACCTCCCATAATGTCAGAAATGACATCTCCTTCAAGAAAAGAAATCTCCAAGTCAGGCCCAAATATGGTTTTCCCCTTGAAAGGAATAGCCAAAAGCTTTGACTTCGATGACACATCAGCAGACCAAGATTTTAACCATAACGCTCTACGCACTAAAATAGCAAATCCTGCATTCTTAGCCGCAGCTTAGCAATCTGAAATAAAAGAATTAGCCAGCTAAAGAGCCTTAATTCTGTCTAAAATATCCTCCAAAGGATGCATGCCGTTGGTTGCAAGAGGAAACCCTGATGAATAAACAATTTCTTTAGAAGACCCTCCAATTTCTTATCCATAGGGTCTTTGAAAGCACAGCTGTCCTCAATAGGAATAGTTGTACGATTAGCCAGGGTAGATATAGCTCCTTCCACCTTAGGGACTGTTTGCCAAGAGTCCCGAACAGTGTCAGATATAGGATACATTTTCTTGAAATTAGGAGAGGGTGAAAACGGGATACCCGGTCTGTCCCATTCCCTCTTAATAATATCCGAAATTCTCTTAGGAACCGGAAAAACGGCAGTGTAAGCAGATACCTCTAAGTATTTGTCCATCTTACACAATTTCTCTAGTGGTACCACAATAGGATCACAGTCATCCAGAGTCGCTAAAACCTCCCTAAGTAAAAGACGGAGGTGCTCAAGCTTAAATTTAAAGGACATGACGTCCGAGTCCGTATGAGGTAACGCACTTCCCGAATCGGAAAGTTTCCCCTCAGATAGAAGTTCCCTGACCCCCAATTGAGATCCATGTGAGGGTACATCGGAAATACCAACAACGCATCAGAGGGTTCAGCATTCAAATTGACCTCTGTCCTACTGCGTTTACCCTGTAACACTGGCAACTTAGATAATACCTTTGTAAGGGTAGTTGACATAACTGCAGCCATATCCTGCAGAGTAAATGAATTAGACGCGGTTGAAGAACCAGGCGTCGCTTGGGTGGGCGTTAAAGGTTGTGACGCTTGGGGAGGTGTTAGCGGTATACCCCGATTCTCCTTAGACTGAGAATCCTCTTTAGGCACATTGTAAGGCCCTCTCAGTACACGAGGGACAAAAAGTCAGAGGGGGTTCCACAGTGGCATCTAAACACAGAGCAAGGAGTTTCCTCCTCAGTGTCAGACATGTTAAACAGACTAGCAATACTAATAATAGTCGTACTTTGCTAAATATTGAGCTCTGAATTAAATACGAAAAAAAATTAATGCCAAAAAAACTGTACTGCGCCTTTAAATTTTAAAAGCGCAACTATTTTTCAGAAAACTGCAAAAACGTTTGACCAGAAAAAACAGAATTTATGCTTACCTGATAAATTACTTTCTCTCACGGATTCATCCTTACTTGTGGGATATTCTCATTCCCTACAGGAAGTGGCAAAGAGAGCACACAGCAGAGCTGTCCATATAGCTCCCCCTCAGGCTCCGCCCCCCAGTCATTCGACCGACGGTTAGGAGAAAAAGGAGAAACCATAGGGTGCAGTGGTGACTGTAGTTTTACAAAGATAAATTTGAACCTGACTTAATTGCCAGGGCGGGCCGTGGACTGGATACACCGTAAGAGAAAGTAATTTATCAGGTAAGCATAAATTCTGTTTTCTCTTACTTGGTGTATCCAGTCCACGGATTCATCCTTACTTGTGGGATACCAATACCAAAGCTTTAGGACAAGGATGAAGGGAGGGAACAAGTCAGGTAACCTAAAAGGAAGGCACCACTGCTTGCAAAACCTTTCTCCCAAAAATAGCCTCCGAAGAAGCAAAAGTATCGAATTTGTAAAATTTGGCAAAAGTATGCAGTGAAGACCAAGTCGCTGCCTTACAAATCTGTTCAACAGAAGCCTCATTCCTAAAAGCCCATGTGGAAGCCACAGCTCTGGTGGAATGAGCTGTAATTCGTTCAGGAGGCTGCTGTCCAGCAGTCTCATAAGCCAATCGGATGATGCTTTTCAGCCAGAAGGAAAGAGAGGTAGCTGTCGCTTTCTGACCTCTCCTCTTACCAGAATAGACAACAAACAAGGATGATGTTTGTCTGAAATCTTTAGTTGCTTTTAAATAGAATTTTAAAGCCCGAACCACATCAAGATTGTGTAATAGTCGTTCCTTCTTAGAAACTGGATTAGGACACAGAGAAGGAACAATGATTTCCTGGTTAATATTCTTATTAAAAACAACTTTCGGAAGAAAACCAGGTTTGGTACGCAAAACAACCTTAACTGCATGGAACACCAGATAGGGTGAATTACACTGCAAAGCAGACAATTCTGAAACTCTTCGAGCAGAAGAAATAGCTACCAAAAACAAAACCTTCCAAGATAATAACTTAATATCTATGGAATGTAAAGGTTCAAACGGAACCCCTTGAAGAACTGAAAGAACTAAATTAAGACATGGAGGAGCCACAGCTTTATAGACAGGCTTGATTCTAACTAAAGCCTGTGCAAACGCCTGAACGTCTGGTACTGCTGCCAGACGCTTGTGTAACAGGAAAGACAGAGCAGATATCTGTCCCTTTAAGGAACTAGCTGACAATCCTTTCTCCAATCCTTCTTGGAGAAAGGACAATATCCTGGGAATCCTAACTTTACTCCACGAGTAACCCTTGGATTCACACCAACAAAGATATTTCCGCCATATCTTATGGTAAATTTTCCTGGTGACAGGCTTTCTGGCCTGGATCAGAGTATCGATAACTGATTCAGAGAACCCACGCTTAGCTAGAATTAAGCGTTCAATCTCCAAGCAGTCAGTTGCAGAGAAACTAGATTTGGATGCTTGAATGGACCCTGTATACGAAGATCCTGCCTCAATGGCAGCTTCCATGGTGGAACAGATGACATGTCCACTAGGTCTGCATACCAAGTCCTGCGTGGCCACGCAGGCGCTATCAGAATTACCGAAGCCTTCTCCTGTTTGATTCTGGCTACTAGCCAAGGGAGAAGGGGAAACGGTGGAAAGACATAAGCTAGACTGAAGGACCAAGGAGCTACTAGAGCATCTATCAATGCCGCCTTGGGGTCCCTGGACCTGGATCCGTAAAGAGGAAGTTTGGCCCCATAGCTGGGTCAGCTGAGCAAAAACCTCCGGGTGGAGTTCCCACTCCCCTGGGTGAAAAGTCTGACGACTCAGAAAATCCGCCTCCCAGTTGTGTACTCCTGGGATGTGAATTGCAGATAGGTGGCAGGAGTGATCCTCTGCCCATTTGATGATCTTGGTTACTTCCTTCATCGCTAGGGAACTCTTTGTTTCTCCCTGATCATTGATGTACGCTACAGTCGTGATGTTGTCCGACTGAAATCTGATGAATTTGGCCTCTGCTAGTTGAGGCCATGCCTGGAGCGTGTTGAATATCGCTCTCAGTTCCAAAATGTTTATCGGGAGAAGAGATTCTTCCCGAGACCATAGGCCCTGAGCTTTCAGGGAGTCCCAGACCGCACCCCAGCCTAACAGACTGGCATCGGTCGTGACAATGATCCACTCCGGTCTGCGGAAGCACATACCCTGAGACAGGTGATCCTGAGACAACCACCAGAGAAGAGAATCTCTGGTTTTCTGGTCCAGTTGTATTTGAGTAGACAAATCTGCATAATCCCCATTCCACTGTTTGAGCATGCACAGTTGCAGTGGCCTGAGATGAATGCGGGCAAAAGGGACAACGTCCATTGCCGCAACCATTAATCCGATTACCTCCATGCACTGAGCTACAGAAGGCCGAGGGATGGAATGAAGAACTCGGCAAGTAGTTAAAAGCTTTAACTTCCTGACCTCTGTCAGAAATATTTTCATTTCTACCGAGTCTATTAGTGTTCCCAGGAAGGGAACCCTTGTGAGCGGGGACAGAGAACTTTTTTCGACGTTCACCTTCCACCCGAGAGACCTTAGAAAGGCAAGAACAATGTCCGTATGAGCCTTGGCTCTGTTAAAGGACGACGCCTGTATTAAGATGTCTAGATAAGGTGCTACTGCAATGCCCCACTGTCTTAGTACAGCTAGAAGGGATCCTAGCACCTTTGTGAAAATTATGGGAGCGGTGGCCAACCCGAACGGAAGGGCTATGAACTGATAATGTGTGTCCAGAAAGGCGAACCTTAGGAACTGATGATGATCTTTGTGGATAGGAATATGTAGGTACGCATCCTTAAGATCCACGGTAGTCATATATTGACCTTCCTGGATCATCGGTAAGATTGTCCGAATGGTTTCCATTTTTAATGATGGAACTCTGAGGAATTTGTTTAGAATTTTTAGATCCAGGATTGGCCTGAAAGTTCCTTCCTTTTTGGGAACTACAAACAGGTTTGAGTAAAAACCCAGTCCTTGTTCTGCAATTGGAACTGGGTGTATCACACCCATCTTTAGTAGATCTTCTACACAGCGTAAGAACGCCTGTTTCTTTGTCTGGTCTGAAGACAAACGAGAAATGTGGAACCTTCCCCTTGGAGGAGAGTCCTTGAATTCTAGAAGACACCCCTGAGCAACAATTTCTAATGCCCAAGGATCTGGAACATCTCTTGCCCAAGCCTGAGCAAAGAGAGAAAGTCTGCCCCCTACTAGATCCGGTCCCGGATCGGGGTCTACCCCTTCATGCTGTCTTGGTAGCAGCCGCAGGCTTCTTGGCCTGTTTACCCTTGTTCCAGCCCTGCAAGGGTTTCCAGGTTGCTATGGGCTGTGAAGCGTTACCCTCTTGCTTTGCGGTTGCAGAGATTGAAGCAGGTCCGCTCCTGAAGTTGCGAAAAAGAGCGAAAATTAGCCCTGTTTTTGGCCTTAAACGGTCTATCTTGCTGAAGGGCATGGCCCTTTCCCCCAGTGATATCCGCGATAATTTCTTTCAACTCGGGGCCGAAAAGGGTCTTTCCCTTGAAAGGAATATTTAGTAATTTTGTTTTGGACGACACATCAGCCGACCATGATTTGAGCCAAAGCGCTCTTCGCGCCATAATGGCAAAACCAGAATTTTTTGCCGCTAACTTAGCTAATTGTAAAGCGGCATCTGTGATAAAAGAATTAGCCAGCTTTAGAGCATGAATTCTATCCATGACTTCGTCATATGAAGTCTCCCTCTGGAGCGACTCCTCCAGCGCCTCAAACCAAAAAGCCGCTGCAGTAGTTACAGGAATAATGCAGGCAATCTGTTGAAGAAGGAAACCTTGCTGAACAAATATTTTCTTTAGTAAACCTTCTAATTTTTTATCCATAGGATCTTTGAAAGCACAACTGTCTTCTATTGGTATGGTTGTGCGCTTGGCTAGTGTTGAAACTGCTCCCTCTACCTTAGGGACCGTCTGCCACACGTCCCGCCTGGGGTCAGTTATGGGGAACATTTTCTTTAAGATGGTGGGGGGGGGAGAACAAAAAGGTACACCTGGTCTCTCCCACTCCCTAGTCACAATATCCGCCACCCTCTTCGGGATCGGAAACGCATCAGTGTATACAGGGACTTCTAGAAACTTGTCCATTTTACAAATTTCTCTGGGACCACCATGGGGTCGCAATCATCCAGCGTAGCTAAAACCTCCTTAAGCAGTACGCGGAGGTGTTCCAGCTTAAATTTAAACGCTAAGGAATCCGATTCTGCCCGCTGAGAAAACTTTCCTGTGTCAGAAATTTCTCCCTCGGACAGCACATCCCTCACTGCCACTTCAGAGTGTTGTGAGAGTACAACAGATAAATCATCTAAAGCTTCTGATTGCTCATCCTCTGTTCTTAAAACTGAGCTATCACGCTTTTTAGGAAAAACTGGCAGTTTGGATAGAAATGCCGCAAGGGAATTATCCATGACTGCTGCTAATTGTTGTAACGTAATAGGGCCCAATGCGCTAGAGGTACTAGGCATCGCTTGCGTGGGTGTAACTGGTGTCGACACATGGGGAGAGGAAGGACGACTATCCTCGTTACCTTCCGTCTAAGAATCATCTTGGGCTACATTTTTAAGTGTCACTGCATGGTTTTTAAAATGTTTAGATACCTTGCACACTTTAAACACAAATGTAAAGGGGGTAACGCCATGGCTATTAAACACATAGAACAAGGTCAATCTGTAGGCTCAGACATGTTAAACAGACTTAGACAGCACTCAAATACAGTAAAAAACAATTTTTGAAAAAACGGTACTGTGCCTTTAAATAATAAAAAGCGCACACTTTTTTTACTAAACCTCAAAAAAACATCCAATCTTTATGAAATTGTCACCATATGATCCTAATGCTTTGAAATTATTGCACAGTAAATTTCAAGACAATTAACCCCTTAATGCCCAAACCGGAGCAAATTAAAGCTGGCAACCGGTTAGCAAACTACAGCACCATGCCACAGCCTCTGCTGTGGCCCTACCTTCCTTGGGGATTAGTTTTGAACGAAAATAAGCCTCTCTGAAGTCCTCAAGTAATCCTTGGACACTTCACGTGAAGCTGCATGAAGCTGTCTGCCAAATCAACTGCGCAACTGAGGCGCAAATTTTAGGCCCCCTCCCTCTTCACTCCGGAGTTGTGGGGCCTTCCCAAGCCAAAATAGGTGTCTAAATATATGCCATGCGGAATAAACCCCAAAAAAGCATTCCAAATGTAATACAAACTTGTACAAATATCAGATTTTTGTAATAAAATAATCGATTGCCCCTTAACAGTGTCCACCAGCGTTTTGAGCCCTTTTAACTAAGCCTTCCTTCTATACTAAGTCTCAGAATATGGCTTACCTTCCCCACATGGGGATTCTTGTCAGTCTTCTAGCATTACTAAGTCTTGACTAGAAAAAAGTGACTGAACATACCTTACAGCAGTTAAGCCTGCAAACTGTTCCCCCCAACTGAAGTTTTCTGGTACTCAACAGTCCTGTGTGGGAACAGCAATGGATTTTAGTTACAACATGCTAAAATCGTTTTCCTCTCAGCAGAAATCTTCATCACTTTCTGCCACAGAGTAAATAGTACAAACCGGCACTATTTTAAAATAAACTCTTGATTGAAGAAATAAAAACTACAAATCTAACACCACATTCACTTTATCCTCCCGTGGAGATGCTACTTGTTAGAGCGGCTAAGAGAATGACTGGGGGGGCGGAGCTATATGGACAGCTCTGCTGTGTGCTCTCTGCCACTTCCTGTAGGGAATGAGAATATCCCACAAGCAAGGATGAATCCATGGACTGGATACACCAAGTAAGAGAAAACCATTTAAAAGTGCCCAAAATACTCCTTTAATATTGCATCCACTTGCTTAGATATACAAAAATACAATAAATAGTTTATAAGAGGATTTTATTATTTAAATATGGCCCCTGCACCACGCCACAGCTCTGCTGTGGCGCCTACCTGCCCCTGGAATGAACTTGTTGTAGCTGATATAGCGTGAAAGGACTTTTCGATAGGTTTGTAGACAACTTAGGCCTCCAGAGCCCCAGTCTCTGCTGCTATGCGATCTGGAGGAAAACTGCGCATCTGAGCGCGAAATTAGGCCCCGCCCACTGTGGGCGTACTCTAATCCTGACTAAGACCCGAATGGGTCGCAGTACAAACAACATGATGAGAAAAAAAATATATATGCCATGTGCCCTCTTGTATATGCAGGCAAAATCTTAAGACTGCAGTCCTGCACCAGAAATGAAGTTAACAACCCTCAAGCAAAACCGCATCTCCCCGCGTCCAGCCCAAGATAAGCCACAAAGGTCTTTACATACTTTTGGCAAATAAAATAAAGGGATTTCAGGTACACCATTTCTTTTCATTAGTGCATACTGCTTACCCTTCCCCATATAGGGGACAATGTCAGCCTGTTCTGATGCATCAAATCTCCCCAGAAACAAAAGCCTACACATACCTCAATGCTGCTTGTAGCAAGACACCGTTCTCCACACTGAAGATCTTCTCACACTACCTTCAGCTGTGTTGTGGGAACCATCATGGTTCTTAGATAATGTTCGCTAAGATCATCCACATCAGGGCAGAAAATAAGATGTCTCCACTCCTCTTGGGAGGCAATAGACTGACAATTTCCCCCTGAGAAAAATATTACTCTCTGGCACCATTTTAAAAATAAAAAACTTCTTGATTGAAGAATCTAAACTAACACCTCACTTTACCTCTTCCTATTACTAACACAGGCAAAGAGAATGACTGGGGGGGAGGGAAGGGAGGAGCTATATATACAGCTCTGCTGTGGTGCTCTTTGCCACTTCCTGGAGGTTAATATCCTTTAGGGGGGGACAACCATCACTGTGGAGTCACTATCATCTAGGGTAATTAAAACCTCTAAGTAAGAGACGAAGATGTTCCAGTTTAAACCTGAAAGATACCACTTCTGAGTCGGTAAAAGGTAACACCTCCTCCGAATCTGAGATTTCTCCTTCAGATGCCAGAGCAGGAACCTCTTCCTCAGATCTGTGAGAAGGGACTTCTGAGATAGCTACCACAGCATCTTTAACCTCGCTAACTGCAGAAATGGACTTTCTCTTGCGATGGCCCTGCAACATTGGAAAGGCAAACAGAGCATCAGAGATAGTAGTAGACATAAGAGAAGCTATGTCCTGTAGTGAAATTCCAGAAGGAACTACAGTAGACTTGCAGGGCACAGCTGGTGAGGGCGATAATTTTTGGGACACTTGGGGAGAAAGTTGCTGCAGAAATTGACCCTCATCAGAGGACTCTTGGACAACATCTGTCTGAGAGGAGATTGGCTCAATAAATCAATACATGTAGGACAGAAAGGGATTGGTGGTTCCACATTTGCATCAACACATAAAGCACATGTAACAGCTTGCACCTCATCTTGGTCCATTTTTTCACATAAAATATTAGTATTGAGCAGAATAAATACTGGGAATAACAATAAAATAATCAAAAAAATGTTACTGTCTCTTAAAATTTAAACGGTTTTTCTTTCTCTTTACAAACTGCTAATTTTGCTGTAGTTACAAAACAGTTAGAAAATGTAAGCAATAATTAAACCTCTGCACCACAGCAACCTGCTGAGGTGCTCCTACCTTAACGAATGCTACCGGATCCCTTGTAGAACCGATCCGTTACTGAAAAAAACTAAAGTGAAACTACCAGAGCCCTCCATTTTAGTGAAAATAAACTTAGCAACATAACTCCAGCCCCAGTGCCTGCACCTAATCACTGCCCAAGTAAGACTTATTTTCTGAAAGTCTGAAACTGTCCCCACATAAGTAAGGTTTACCATTAACCCCTTATGTACCATAGTGCTAATGAAACAAACACAGACGCCTTAGATCCCAGAAAAAGGCAGCACTTACCTCAAACACTGCCTGGCAGTAGGGCAGTTCCCAAGCTTGAGAGGTCCTCTCATTTACATTGGCCTGAGAGATCAGCAATGCGGAGTCAGTAATTATCTCAGGCTGAAGGATATGGGGCAGCTGAAAATGGGAGGCGCAGTGAGAATTATGTCCCACCAGTTCCCATAGCTCTACTGTAGAGACTGATATGGACTAGGCTACACCCCAGAACAAAGTAGCACACTCTGGCACTATTCATAAAACAAAAAACTCTTGATTGAAGAATCTAAACTAACACCTCACTTTACCTGCTTCCTATCACTAACATAGGCAAAGAGAATGACTGGAGTGGGAGGGAAGGGAGGAGCTATTTAACAGCTCTGCTGTGGTGCTCTTTGCCTCTTCCTGCTGACCAGTAAGTGAATATCCCATAAGTAATGAAGATGATCAGTGGACTCATCGTGTCTTTAAGAAGAAAAGTGTGTAAGGAGAACAAGGTAGCCGCCTTACAAATTTGCTCCATAGATGCCTCATTCTTGAAGGCCCAAGATAAAGCCACAGCTCTAGTGGAATGAGCCGCGATCCTCTGAGGAGGCTTATGTCCCGCTGTCTCATAAGACAAATGAATCAAGCTCCTCAACCAAAAAGACAAAGAAGTAGCAGAGGCCCTTTGCCCCTTGCGCTTCCCAGAATACACTACAAAAAGATGTAGACTGTCTGAAATCCTTTGTAGACAGAACTTCAAGGCACGAACCACATCCAGGTTATGAAGTAACCTCTCCTTTGAAGAGGAACGGTTAGGACACAAAGAAGGAACAACTATTTCTTGATTGATGTTACGGTTAGACACCACCTTGGGGAGAAACCCCAACCCAGTGCTGAAGTACCGCCTTATCCGCATAAACACCAGATAAGGAGGATCACATTGCACGGCAGCAAGTTCAAATACTCTGCGTGCCGATGTGATAGCCAACAGGAAGAGAACCTTCCATGACAAAATCTTAATGTCTATGGAATGCATAGGTTCGAACGGAATCCTCTGCAAGACCTTAAGGACCAAGTTTAAGCTCCAAGGTGGAGAAGACTGTCTAAAGACAGGCTTGATTCTAGACAGAGCCTGAACAAAAGATTGAATGTCAGGGAGCTCAGCGAGTCTCCTATGCAACAAAACGGATAATTCCAAAATCTGCCCCTTTAAAGAACTAGCAGCAAGACCCTTCTCCAAACCATCTTGGAGAAAGGACCGAATCCAGGATACCTTCACCTTATGCCAAGGATATCCATGCAAAGAGTGAATGGCTTCCTTGCCTGAATTGGAGTATCAATCACACCTTCTGAAAAGCCTCTCTTAGCTAAGACTAGGTGTTCAATCTCCAATCTTCAAACCCTGGGCCAGGCCGCTATGATAAACCCTACGCTTGAGCTTAGCAGAACGTGGTAAGGCATGGATCACTTTCGAAACCACCGATTTCAAGTGGGTCCGCAACGTCTGACGGCCAACAAATCTCTCCTGAAGGAGTAACGGTTGTACCCCGGGGTGCTGCATGTGCAATCTGAGATGAGAATGTAGGGAACGCACATCTTGGGACGAAGAACCCTCAGAGGTGGACGGCTCAGTAGTACTAGACATCCGTTTACATTTAGAAGTTGTAACTTTATCAAGGCATGTGGAACATAGTTGAGCAAGCTGATCTACCAGAACCTCCTCACAATAAACACAGGAATGAGACTTTATTAAGGAGGGAGAGCCTTCCAACGCGTCAGAGTCCTCCATCACTTGTGCGCTTGGTTAGACTATTTATTAAAAAGGCACCTTTATACCACCAATGGCCGGGGCACTCACCACCTCCTAGGACCCGGACAACAGAAACTGCTACGTCTCCTGCACCACAGACCAACAGAAGTATAGAAAGCCCCACCCAATAACAAAGAATGCCTGGCAGGACCTCCCACTAGGGAAAAAACGTGCCAAAAAAGGAAATTTATGCTTACCTGATAAATTTATTTCTTCTATGGTACGACGAGTCCACTGATTCATGCTTTACTTGTGGGATATTATCCTCCTGCTAACAGGAAGTGGCAAAGAGCACCACAGCAGAGCTGTCTATATAGCCCCTCCCTTGACTCCACCCCCCAGTCATTCGACCGAAGGAATAGGAAGAAAAAGGAGAAACTAAAAAGGTGCAGAGGTGACTGAAGTTTTAAGCAAAAAAATATAATCTGTCTTAAATTGACAGGGCGGGCCGTGGACTCGTCGCATCTTAGAAAAAACAGAATTTATGTTTACCTGATAAATTACTTTCTCCAACGGTGTGTCCGGTCCACGGCGTCATCCTTACTTGTGGGATATTCTCTTCCCCAACAGGAAATGGCAAAGAGCCCAGCAAAGCTGGTCACATGATCCCTCCTAGGCTCCGCCTACCCCAGTCATTCGACCGACGTTAAGGAGGAATATTTGCATAGGAGAAACCATATGATACCGTGGTGACTGTAGTTAAAGAAAATAAATTATCAGACCTGATTAAAAAACCAGGGCGGGCCGTGGACCGGACACACCGTTGGAGAAAGTAATTTATCAGGTAAACATAAATTCTGTTTTCTCCAACATAGGTGTGTCCGGTCCACGGCGTCATCCTTACTTGTGGGAACCAATACCAAAGCTTTAGGACACGGATGATGGGAGGGAGCAAATCAGGTCACCTAGATGGAAGGCACCACGGCTTGCAAAACCTTTCTCCCAAAAATAGCCTCAGAAGAAGCAAAAGTATCAAACTTGTAAAATTTGGTAAAAGTGTGCAGTGAAGACCAAGTCGCTGCCCTACATATCTGATCAACAGAAGCCTCGTTCTTGAAGGCCCATGTGGAAGCCACAGCCCTAGTGGAATGAGCTGTGATTCTTTCGGGAGGCTGCCGTCCGGCAGTCTCGTAAGCCAATCTGATGATGCTTTTAATCCAAAAAGAGAGAGAGGTAGAAGTTGCTTTTTGACCTCTCCTTTTACCGGAATAAACAACAAACAAGGAAGATGTTTGTCTAAAATCCTTTGTAGCATCTAAATAGAATTTTAGAGCGCGAACAACATCCAAATTGTGCAACAAACGTTCCTTCTTCGAAACTGGTTTCGGACACAGAGAAGGTACGATAATCTCCTGGTTAATGTTTTTGTTAGAAACAACTTTTGGAAGAAAACCAGGTTTAGTACGTAAAACCACCTTATCTGCATGGAACACCAGATAAGGAGGAGAACACTGCAGAGCAGATAATTCTGAAACTCTTCTAGCAGAAGAAATTGCAACCAAAAACAAAACTTTCCAAGATAATAACTTAATATCAACGGAATGTAAGGGTTCAAACGGAACCCCCTGAAGAACTGAAAGAACTAAGTTGAGACTCCAAGGAGGAGTCAAAGGTTTGTAAACAGGCTTGATTCTAACCAGAGCCTGAACAAAGGCTTGAACATCTGGCACAGCTGCCAGCTTTTTGTGAAGTAACACAGACAAGGCAGAAATCTGTCCCTTCAGGGAACTTGCAGATAATCCTTTTTCCAATCCTTCTTGAAGGAAGGATAGAATCTTAGGAATCTTAACCTTGTCCCAAGGGAATCCTTTAGATTCACACCAACAGATATATTTTTTCCAAATTTTGTGGTAAATCTTTCTAGTTACAGGCTTTCTGGCCTGAACAAGAGTATCGATAACAGAATCTGAGAACCCTCGCTTCGATAAGATCAAGCGTTCAATCTCCAAGCAGTCAGCTGGAGTGAGACCAGATTCGGATGTTCGAACGGACCTTGAACAAGAAGGTCTCGTCTCAAAGGTAGCTTCCATGGTGGAGCCGATGACATATTCACCAGATCTGCATACCAAGTCCTGCGTGGCCACGCAGGAGCTATCAAGATCACCGACGCCCTTTCCTGATTGATCCTGGCTACCAGCCTGGGGATGAGAGGAAACGGCGGGAATACATAAGCTAGTTTGAAGGTCCAAGGTGCTACTAGTGCATCCACTAGAGCCGCCTTGGGATCCCTGGATCTGGACCCGTAGCAAGGAACTTTGAAGTTCTGACGAGAGGCCATCAGATCCATGTCTGGAATGCCCCACAGTTGAGTGACTTGGGCAAAGATTTCCGGATGGAGTTCCCACTCCCCCGGATGCAATGTCTGACGACTCAGAAAATCCGCTTCCCAATTTTCCACTCCTGGGATGTGGATAGCAGACAGGTGGCAGGAGTGAGACTCCGCCCATAGAATGATTTTGGTCACTTCTTCCATCGCCAGGGAACTCCTTGTTCCCCCCTGATGGTTGATGTACGCAACAGTTGTCATGTTGTCTGATTGAAACCGTATGAACTTGGCCCTCGCTAGCTGAGGCCAAGCCTTGAGAGCATTGAATATCGCTCTCAGTTCCAGAATATTTATCGGTAGAAGAGATTCTTCCCGAGACCAAAGACCCTGAGCTTTCAGGGATCCCCAGACCGCGCCCCAGCCCATCAGACTGGCGTCGGTCGTGACAATGACCCACTCTGGTCTGCGGAAGGTCATCCCTTGTGACAGGTTGTCCAGGGACAGCCACCAACGGAGTGAGTCTCTGGTCCTCTGATTTACTTGAATCCTCGGAGACAAGTTTGTATAGTCCCCATTCCACTGACTGAGCATGCACAGTTGTAATGGTCTTAGATGAATGCGCGCAAAAGGAACTATGTCCATTGCCGCTACCATCAAACCTATCACTTCCATGCACTGCGCTATGGAAGGAAGAGGAACGGAATGAAGTATCCGACAAGAGTCTAGAAGTTTTGTTTTTCTGGCCTCTGTCAGAAAAATCCTCATTTCTAAGGAGTCTATTATTGTTCCCAAGAAGGGAACCCTTGTTGACGGAGATAGAGAACTCTTTTCCACGTTCACTTTCCATCCGTGAGATCTGAGAAAGGCCAGGACGATGTCCGTGTGAGCCTTTGCTTGAGGAAGGGACGACGCTTGAATCAGAATGTCGTCCAAGTAAGGTACTACAGCAATGCCCCTTGGTCTTAGCACAGCTAGAAGGGACCCTAGTACCTTTGTGAAAATCCTTGGAGCAGTGGCTAATCCGAAAGGAAGCGCCACGAACTGGTAATGCTTGTCCAGGAATGCGAACCTTAGGAACCGATGATGTTCCTTGTGGATAGGAATATGTAGATACGCATCCTTTAAATCCACCGTGGTCATGAATTGACCTTCCTGGATGGAAGGAAGAATTGTTCGAATGGTTTCCATTTTGAACGATGGAACCTTGAGAAACTTGTTTAAGATCTTGAGATCTAAGATTGGTCTGAACGTTCCCTCTTTTTTGGGAACTATGAACAGATTGGAGTAGAACCCCATCCCTTGTTCTCCTAATGGAACAGGATGAATCACTCCCATTTTTAACAGGTCTTCTACACAACGTAAGAATGCCTGTCTTTTTATGTGGTCTGAAGACAACTGAGACCTGTGGAACCTCCCCCTTGGGGGAAGCCCCTTGAATTCCAGAAGATAACCTTGGGAGACTATTTCTAGCGCCCAAGGATCCAGAACATCTCTTGCCCAAGCCTGAGCGAAGAGAGAGAGTCTGCCCCCCACCAGATCCGGTCCCGGATCGGGGGCCAACATTTCATGCTGTCTTGGTAGCAGTGGCAGGTTTCTTGGCCTGCTTTCCCTTGTTCCAGCCTTGCATTGGTCTCCAAGCTGGCTTGGCTTGAGAAGTATTACCCTCTTGCTTAGAGGACGTAGCACCTTGGGCTGGTCCGTTTCTACGAAAGGGACGAAAATTAGGTTTATTTTTGGCCTTGAAAGGCCGATCCTGAGGAAGGGCGTGGCCCTTACCCCCAGTGATATCAGAGATAATCTCTTTCAAGTCAGGGCCAAACAGCGTTTTCCCCTTGAAAGGAATGTTAAGTAGCTTGTTCTTGGAAGACGCATCAGCTGACCAAGATTTCAACCAAAGCGCTCTGCGCGCCACAATAGCAAACCCAGAATTCTTAGCCGCTAACCTAGCCAATTGCAAAGTGGCGTCTAGGGTGAAAGAATTAGCCAATTTGAGAGCATTGATTCTGTCCATAATCTCCTCATAAGGAGGAGAATCACTATCGACCGCCTTTACCAGCTCATCGAACCAGAAACACGCGGCTGTAGCGACAGGGACAATGCATGAAATTGGTTGTAGAAGGTAACCCTGCTGAACAAACATCTTTTTAAGTAAACCTTCTAATTTTTTATCCATAGGATCTTTGAAAGCACAACTATCTTCTATGGGTATAGTGGTGCGTTTGTTTAAAGTGGAAACCGCTCCCTCGACCTTGGGGACTGTCTGCCATAAGTCCTTTCTGGGGTCGACCATAGGAAACAATTTTTTAAATATGGGGGGAGGGACGAAAGGAATACCGGGCCTTTCCCATTCTTTATTTACAATGTCCGCCACCCGCTTGGGTATAGGAAAAGCTTCTGGGAGCCCCGGGACCTCTAGGAACTTGTCCATTTTACATAGTTTCTCTGGGATGACCAACTTGTCACAATCATCCAGAGTGGATAATACCTCCTTAAGCAGAATGCGGAGATGTTCCAACTTAAATTTAAACGTAATCACATCAGGTTCAGCTTGTTGAGAAATGTTCCCTGAATCAGTAATTTCTCCCTCAGACAAAACCTCCCTGGCCCCATCAGACTGGTTTAGGGGCCCTTCAGAACCATTATTATCAGCGTCGTCATGCTCTTCAGTATCTAAAACAGAGCAGTCGCGCTTACGCTGATAAGTGTGCATTTTGGCTAAAATGTTTTTGACAGAATTATCCATTACAGCCGTTAATTGTTGCATAGTAAGGAGTATTGGCGCGCTAGATGTACTAGGGGCCTCCTGAGTGGGCAAGACTCGTGTAGACGAAGGAGGAAATGATGCAGTACCATGCTTACTCCCCTCACTTGAGGAATCATCTTGGGCATCATTGTCATTGTCACATAAATCACATTTATTTAAATGAGAAGGAACTCTGGCTTCCCCACATTCAGAACACAGTCTATCTGGTAGTTCAGACATGTTAAACAGGCATAAACTTGATAACAAAGTACAAAAAACGTTTTAAAATAAAACCGTTACTGTCACTTTAAATTTTAAACTGAACACACTTTATTACTGCAATTGCGAAAAAATATGAAGGAATTGTCCAAAATTCACCAAAATTTCACCACAGTGTCTTAAAGCCTTAAAAGCATTGCACACCAAATTTGGAAGCTTTAACCCTTAAAATAACGGAACCGGAGCCGTTTTTAACTTTAACCCCTTTACAGTCCCTGGTATCTGCTTTGCTGAGACCCAACCAAGCCCAAAGGGGAATACGATACCAAATGACACCTTCAGAAAGTCTTTTCTATGTATCAGAGCTCCTCACACATGCGACTGCATGTCATGCCTCTCAAAAACAAGTGCGCAACACCGGCGCGAAAATGAGGCTCTGCCTATGATTTGGGAAAGCCCCTAAGAATAAGGTGTCTAAAACAGTGCCTGCCGATATAATCTTATCAAAATACCCAGATTAAATGATTCCTCAAGGCTAAATATGTGTTAATAATGAATCGATTTAGCCCAGAAAAAGTCTACAGTCTTAATAAGCCCTTGTGAAGCCCTTATTTACTATCTTAATAAACATGGCTTACCGGATCCCATAGGGAAAATGACAGCTTCCAGCATTACATCGTCTTGTTAGAATGTGTCATACCTCAAGCAGCAAGAGACTGCTCACTGTTCCCCCAACTGAAGTTAATTCCTCTCAACAGTCCTGTGTGGAACAGCCATGGATTTTAGTAACGGTTGCTAAAATCATTTTCCTCATACAAACAGAAATCTTCATCTCTTTTCTGTTTCTGAGTAAATAGTACATACCAGCACTATTTTAAAATAACAAACTCTTGATTGAATAATAAAAACTACAGTTAAACACTAAAAAACTCTAAGCCATCTCCGTGGAGATGTTGCCTGTACAACGGCAAAGAGAATGACTGGGGTAGGCGGAGCCTAGGAGGGATCATGTGACCAGCTTTGCTGGGCTCTTTGCCATTTCCTGTTGGGGAAGAGAATATCCCACAAGTAAGGATGACGCCGTGGACCGGACACACCTATGTTGGAGAAAATCAATTTATCAGGTAAGCATAAATTTACTTTTCTTCTATAAGATACGACGAGTCCACGGATTCATCCTTTACTTGTGGGATACAATACCAAAGCTACAGGACACGGATGAATGGGAGGGACAAGACAGATACCTAAACAGAAGGCACCAATGCTTGAAGAACTTTTCTCCCAAAAATAGCCTCAGAAGAAGCAAAAGTATCAAATTTGTAAAAGCTTGCCCTGACTTCAAAACAAAAAAAAAATCTTGATAGAAGAATCTTTATCAGACACCTAATTACTTCACCTCCTCCTTGCACTAGAGGCAAAGAATGACTGGGGGTTGTGGGAAGGGAAGTGATACTTAACAGTTTCCAGTGGTGCTCTTTGCCTCCTCCTGCTGGCCAGGAGTGATATTCCCAACAGTAATTGATGATAATCCGTGGACTCACCGTGTCATTAGAAAGAAAAACAAAATCACTAGAATCTGTGCCTTGTAAGGTTTTAAATTTTGTGCAAATATTTTTCTCTGGATCACAGTGAGGTTCACCTGCCTTTTATTGAAAACATTTTTTTACTTAAGAACCTGGAATTGCCAATTAGCACAGTTAGCAACAAATTGCCAATAGGAAATTATTATTATTATTATTAACAGGTATTTGCAGAGCGCCATCAGATTCTGCAGAGCTAATAGACCAGGATCATATTTGATAGACAATCTGATTAACAGAACAAGTTTATATGAAATATCTGAAATGTGCTAAACAAAAAACACTTAACAGAATTTATGCTTACCTGATAAATTACTTTCTCTTGCGGTGTATCCAGTCCACGGATTTATCCTATACTTGTGGGATATTCTCATTCCCTACAGGAAGTAGCAAAGAGAGCACACAGCAAAGCTGTCCATATAGCTCCCCCTCTAGCTCCACCCCCCAGTCATTCGACCAAAGGTTAGGAAGAAAAAGGAGAAACCATAGGGCGCAGTGGTGACTGTAGTTTAAACAAAAAATTTTTTACCTTACTTAAATGCCAGGGCGGGCCGTGGACTGGATACACCGCAAGAGAAAGTAATTTATTAGGTAAGCATAAATTCTGTTTTCTCTTACTTGGTGTATCCAGTCCACGGATTCATCCTTTACTTGTGGGATACCAATACCAAAGCTTTAGGACACGGATGAAGGGAAGGAACAAGACAGGTACCTTAAACGGAAGGCACCACTGCTTGCAAAACCTCTCTCCCAAAAATAGCCTCCGAAGAAGCAAAAGTATCGAATTTGTAAAATTTGGCAAAAGTATGCAGTGAAGACCAAGTCGCTGCCTTACAAATATGTTCAACAGAAGCCTCATTTTTGAAAGCCCATGTGGAAGCCACTGCTCTGGTAGAATGAGCTGTAATTCTTTCAGGAGGCTGCTGGCCAACAGTCTCATAGGCCAAACGGATGATGCTTTTCAGCCAAAAGGAAAGTGAGGTAGCAGTCGCTTTCTGACCTCTCCTCTTACCAGAATAGATAACAAACAAGGAAGATGTTTGTCTGAAATCCTTAGTTGCTTGTAAATAGAACTTCAAAGCACAAACTACATCAAGATTGTGTAATAGACGTTCCTTCTTCGAAGATGGATTAGGACACAGAGAAGGAACAACTATTTCCTGGTTAATATTCTTGTTAGAAACAACTTTAGGAAGAAAACCAGGCTTGGTACGCAAAACTACCTTATCTGCGTGGAACACCAGGTAAGGTGAATCACACTGTAAGGCAGGTAATTCTGAAACTCTTCGAGCTGAAGAGATAGCTATCAAAAACAAAACTTTCCAAGATAACAACTTAATCTCTATGGAATGTAAAGGTTCAAACGGAACCCCTTGAAGAACTGAAAGAACTAGATTCAAACTCCATGGTGGAGCCACAGGTTTTTAGACAGGCTTGATTCTGACTAAAGCCTGAGCAAACGCTTGAACGTCTGGTACCTCTGCCAGACGCTTGTGTAACAGGATAGACAAAGCAGATATTTGTCCTTTTAAGGAACTAGCTGACAATCCTTTCTCCAGTCCTTCTTGGAGAAAGGACAATATCCTGGGAATCCTAATCTTACTCCATGAGTAACCCTTGGATTCACACCAACAAAGATATTTCCGCCATATCTTATGGTAGATTTTCCGGGTGACAGGCTTTCTAGCCTGAATCAAAGTATCTATAACTGACTCAGAGAACCCACGCTTTGATAGAATTAAGCGTTCAATCTCCAAGCAGTCAGACGTAGAGAAACTAAATTTGGATGCTTGAACGGACCCTGTATTAGAAGATCCTGCCTCATTGGCAGTGTCCATGGTGGGACAGATGACATGTCCACTAGGTCTGCATACCAAGTCCTGCATGGCCACTCAGGCGCTATCAGAATCACCAAAGCCTTCTCCTGCTTGATTCTGGCAACCAGACGCGGGAGGAGAGGAAACGGAGGAAAAACATAAGCCAGATTGAAGGACCAAGGCGCTGCTAGAGCATCTATCAATACCGCCTTGGGATCCGGGACCTGGACCCGTAGAGAGGAAGTTTGGTGTTCTGACGGGACGCCATCAGATCCAACTCTGGGGTGCCCCATAATTGAGTCAGCTGGGCAAATACCTCTGGGTGGAGTTCCCACTCCCCCGGGTGAAAAGTCTGACGACTTAGAAAATCCGCCTCCCAGTTGTCTACTCCTGGGATGTGAATTGCTGAGAGATGGCAGGAGTGATCCTCCGCCCACCTGATTATTTTGGTTACTTCCGTCATCGCTAGGGAACTCTTTGTTCCCCCCCTGATTGACGTAAGCTACAGTCGTGATGTTGTCCGACTGAAATCTGATGAATTTGGCCGCCGCTAGTTGAGGCCATGCCTGAAGAGCGTTGAATATCGCCCTCAGTTCCAGAATGTTTATCGGGAGAAGAGTTTCTTCCTGAGACCATAAGCCCTGAGCTTTCAGGGAGTCCCAGACCGCATCCCAGCCTAACAGACTGGCGTCGGTCGTTACAATGATCCACTCTGGCCTGTAGAAACATATTACTTGAAACAGGTGATCCTGAGACAACCACCAGAGAAGAGAATCTCTGGTCTCCTGGTCCAACTGAATTTGAGGAGACAAATCTGCATAATCCCCATTCCACTGTTTGACCATGCATAGTTGCAGTGGTCTGAGGTGTATCCGAGCAAAAACAGAATTTATGTTTACCTGATAAATTACTTTCTCCAACGGTGTGTCCGGTCCACGGCGTCATCCTTACTTGTGGGATATTCTCTTCCCCAACAGGAAATGGCAAAGAGCCCAGCAAAGCTGGTCACATGATCCCTCCTAGGCTCCGCCTTCCCCAGTCATTCGACCGACGTAAAGGAGGAATATTTGCATAGGAGAAATCATATGGTACCGTGGTGACTGTAGTTAAAGAAAATAAATTATCAGACCTGATTAAAAAACCAGGGCGGGCCATGGACCGGACACACCGTTGGAGAAAGTAATTTATCAGGTAAACATAAATTCTGTTTTCTCCAACATAGGTGTGTCCGGTCCACGGCGTCATCCTTACTTGTGGGAACCAATACCAAAGCTTTAGGACACGGATGAAGGGAGGGAGCAAATCAGGTCACCTAAATGGAAGGCACCACGGCTTGCAAAACCTTTCTCCCAAAAATAGCCTCAGAAGAAGCAAAAGTATCAAACTTGTAAAATTTGGTAAAAGTGTGCAGTGAAGACCAAGTCGCTGCCTTACATATCTGATCAACAGAAGCCTCGTTCTTGAAGGCCCATGTGGAAGCCACAGCCCTAGTGGAATGAGCTGTGATTCTTTCAGGAGGCTGCCGTCCGGCAGTCTCATAAGCCAATCTGATGATGCTTTTAATCCAAAAAGAGAGAGAGGTAGAAGTTGCTTTTTGACCTCTCCTTTTACCAGAATAAACAACAAACAAGGAAGATGTTTGTCTAAAATCCTTTGTAGCATCTAAATAGAATTTTAGAGCGCGAACAACATCCAAATTGTGCAACAAACGTTCCTTCTTTGAAACTGGATTCGGACACAAAGAAGGCACGACTATCTCCTGGTTAATGTTTTTGTTAGAAACAACTTTCGGAAGAAAACCAGGTTTAGTACGTAAAACCACCTTATCTGCATGGAACACCAGATAAGGAGGAGAACACTGCAGAGCAGATAATTCTGAAACTCTTCTAGCAGAAGAAATTGCAACCAAAAACAAAACTTTCCAAGATAATAACTTAATATCAACGGAATGTAAGGGTTCAAACGGAACCCCCTGAAGAACTGAAAGAACTAAATTGAGACTCCAAGGAGGAGTCAAAGGTTTGTAAACAGGCTTGATTCTAACCAGAGCCTGAACAAAGGCTTGAACATCTGGCACAGCTGCCAGCTTTTTGTGAAGTAACACAGACAAGGCAGAAATCTGTCCCTTCAAGGAACTTGCAGATAATCCTTTCTCCAATCCTTTTTGAAGAAAGGATAGAATCTTAGGAATCTTAACCTTGTCCCAAGGGAATCCTTTAGATTCACACCAACAGATATATTTTCCATATTTTGTGGTAAATTTTTCTAGTTACAGGCTTTCTGGCCTGAACAAGAGTATCAATAACAGAATCTGAGAACCCTCGCTTTGATAAGATCAAGCGTTCAATCTCCAAGCAGTCAGTTGGAGTGAAACCAGATTCGGATGTTCGAACGGACCCTGAACAAGAAGGTCTCGTCTCAAAGGTAGCTTCCATGGTGGAGCCGATGACATATTCACCAGGTCTGCATACCAAGTCCTGCGTGGCCACGCAGGAGCTATCAAGATCACCGATGCCCTCTCCTGATTGATCCTGGCTACCAGCCTGGGGATGAGAGGAAACGGCGGGAATACATAAGCTAGTTTGAAGGTCCAAGGTGCCACTAGTGCATCTACTAGAGTCGCCTTGGGATCCCTGGATCTGGACCCGTAGCAAGGAACCTTGAAGTTCTGACGAGAGGCCATCAGATCCATGTCTGGAATGCCCCACAGTTGAGTAATGTGGGCAAAGATTTCCGGATGGAGTTCCCACTCCCCCGGATGTAATGTCTGACGACTCAGAAAATCCGCTTCCCAATTTTCCACTCCTGGGATGTGGATTGCAGACAAGTGGCAGGAGTGAGTCTCCGCCCATTGAATGATTTTGGTCACTTCTTCCATCGCCAGGGAACTCCTTGTTCCCCCCTGATGGTTGATGTACGCAACAGTCGTCATGTTGTCTGATTGAAACCGTATGAACTTGGCCTTTGCTAGCTGAGGCCAAGCCTTGAGAGCATTGAGTATCGCTCTCAGTTCCAGAATATTTATCGGTAGAAGAGATTCTTCCCGAGACCAAAGACCCTGAGCTTTCAGGGGTCCCCAGACCGCGCCCCAGCCCATCAGACTGGCGTCGGTCGTGACAATGACCCACTCTGGTCTGCGGAAGCTCATCCCCTGTGACAGGTTGTCCAGGGACAGCCACCAACGGAGTGAATCTCTGGTCCTCTGATTTACTTGTATCGTCGGAGACAAGTCTGTATAGTCCCCATTCCACTGACTGAGCATGCACAGTTGTAATGGTCTTAGATGAATGCGCGCAAAAGGAACTATGTCCATTGCCGCTACCATCAAACCTATTACTTCCATGCACTGCGCTATGGAAGGAAGAGGAACGGAATGAAGTATTTGACAAGAGTTTAGAAGTTTTGTTTTTCTGGCCTCTGTCAGAAAAATCCTCATTTCTAAGGAGTCTATTATTGTTCCCAAGAAGGGAACCCTCGTTGACGGAGATAGAGAACTCTTTTCTACGTTCACTTTCCATCCGTGAGATCTGAGAAAGGCCAGGACAATGTCCGTGTGAGCCTTTGCTAGAGGAAGGGACGACGCTTGAATCAGAATGTCGTCCAAGTAAGGTACTACTGCAATGCCCCTTGGTCTTAGCACCGCTAGAAGGGACCCTAGTACCTTTGTGAAAATCCTTGGAGCAGTGGCTAATCCGAACGGAAGTGCCACGAACTGGTAATGCTTGTCCAGGAATGCGAACCTTTAAATCCACCGTGGTCATGAATTGACCTTCCTGGATGGAAGGAAGAATTGTTCGAATGGTTTCCATCTTGAACGATGGAACCTTGAGAAACTTGTTTAAGATCTTGAGATCTAAGATTGGTCTGAACGTTCCCTCTTTTTTGGGAACTATGAACAGATTGGAGTAGAACCCCATCCCTTGTTCTCTTAATGGAACAGGATGAATCACTCCCATTTTTAACAGGTCTTCTACACAATGTAAGAATGCCTGTCTTTTTATGTGGTCTGAAGACAACTGAGACCTGTGGAACCTCCCCCTTGGGGGAAGTCCCTTGAATTCCAGAAGATAACCTTGGGAGACTATTTCTAGCGCCCAAGGATCCAGAACATCTCTTGCCCAAGCCTGAGCGAAGAGAGAGAGTCTGCCCCCCACCAGATCCGGTCCCGGATCGGGGGCCAACATTTCATGCTGTCTTGGTAGCAGTGGCAGGTTTCTTGGCCTGCTTTCCCTTGTTCCAGCCTTGCATTGGTCTCCAAGCTGGCTTGGCTTGAGAAGTATTACCCTCTTGCTTAGAGGACGTAGCACCTTGGGCTGGTCCGTTTCTAAT